>NC_139512.1:331368347-331600847 GCF_947247035.1 Vipera ursinii
TTCAATCTTTTCACCCATTGTACCACTTTTAGGATATGGCAACTTCCGAGTACCACCAGTCATCTAGCAAGGTGTCAAAAACTTAACCAAAAAAATAGGAAAAAAAGTGATGAAGTACAGGTAGTCCTCGACTTACAACAGTTCGCTTAGTGACTGTTCAAAGTTACAATGGCACTGAAAAAAGTGCCCCCCAGGCCACAGCCGAGCAAGACACCGGTCTGCCTGCCTGGTGGCGCTCTTCCTCTTGTCTGAGGTTTTCATTGTTGTGTGTATTTCTGTTGAGGATTGGCAGCGGGGATGGGGGGTTGGTTGTTATTCCCCCCCCCCCGTCTGCTGGGTGGTTGCAGCAGGTTTTGGTCACTTCACATGACCCTGGGACACTGTGACTGTCATAAATATGAATCAGTTGCCAAGCATCTGAATGTAAATCACAAGACCCTGGAGATGCTGCAACATTCCAGTTGATTGGCGCTTCTTCTGGGCTCAGCAGAAGCGCCAGGATCAGCGCCGAGCTCTAGCTGGAGCCTGTGATGATCCTGGTGCTTCCCCTGAGCCTTGACAGCCCTGCAACTCCAGCCATCTCTTGCTCAGGCTTGTGCGGTGCTGCCACCAGTTCAGCTCATTCCGCTTCCCCCCTACCACTTTTCTAGGATGGTCGCGTACCACCTGCCAGGTGCCAAGGTACCACAGGTGGTACCCTTACCACTGGTTGAAAAGCCCTGCTCCAGAGCACTCTAGCAAGGAAACATAGTACCTTTTTGATTTGCTAGAAACTTCGCTTCCTTACATTGCAAATACAGCTGTTAGGCATGTACATTGCTGAAATGTGACCAAGTGTAGCTTTGTATTAAGTGTGTGTATTGGCGGTATCATTGAAAAATACCCATTTCTGTCCATCCACTTTTGCAGTGATTCTTTTAGTATAATTCTGCAACCATGTGACATTGTGATCCTTGTTGCAACTAGTTTTACAATCTAACCTGATTATGAGTCTGCTGGTGTTTTCTTCTCAAATTTATTGTTTATGTCCCATAATTCAGATGTTTTGTGCAATCTGGTTTATTTTTTCAGCACCAGGTTATTGAAGTTTGTCTCGCACTATTTTGGACCTGTGTATTCAAAAGACATGGATACAAGTATATTAGCCAGGCTTCTTTCACTCTGTTTTAGGGAGACGCGCGAAAAAGAACAAGGGATTGTGTATGGTTTTGATTCCGGTGGCAAAAAGATACTTTGAGGCCTTGTTACAGTGCTGTAGGCTAAGCTTTGCAATAAAACAGTGGCAGCATTGTTTCTTTCTGAGGGTTTTATTAGTTTGTTTTTAATTGGTTGTGGCAAATTGCCTAATTTGATTTGTGTTTACAAGTGGCAGAAATAAAGGAGAGCTCACAGGAGTCTTAAAAACTAATCCTGGAGTGAGGCTGATCTGTTGCCATGGTGTTGCCTTGGACCTAATGTGGTTCCTAGCTGCTGTGCAAACTTCTGGCGGTTCTGTTGCCCTCTACTGTTTTGAGTCTGGGTAGGTGGACAATACTGATAGCCTGCTTAATCTTTCCCAATCTGGCACTCTCTGAATGCATTGGACCAATTCCTTTAATTCCCCCTACCATGAGAGTCGTGGGAGGAATGAAGAGCAGATCTGGAGGGTATAAAGTTGGAGAAGGCTTTGGTGAGGAAAAAAGATTACTGAGCAGAAAGGATGTTATTATGGCTAATAAAATTATGTGTGGTATGGGAAAAGTGAAAACAGACCAGCCTTTTCCTCTTCCCATTGTGTGAAAACTTGAGGTCATCCAGTGGAATGAATCAGTAGGAAATTCAGCAGCAACTGAAGGAAAGTACATCTCCAGCAACTTCTAATAAATGTGTGGAGCTTGCTTCTATTTGTTCAAGGGATATTGGTCTGGATGGTTTCAAAAAGGAATGAGGCTCTAAGAAGGTCAATCAATGGCTCTTGGCTAAGTAGGACTTCACAGTAGAACAATCAAGTACTAGCAGTAATAGAAGTTAGCAATTGTAGCATATGGGTTTCCTACAAGTACCTAGCTGATTACTATCAGACATATTGGAAATACTATGTGGAATAAGCTAAACTGCTGTCAATCCAAAGTTGATAACACAAATATATTATGTGCTATATGACTTATTCCCAAGAACTGGGATACTGTTTCCTCTCTTTGTTTGAGTGTGGTGTTTTTCATATATAAGTTACCATATAAAACCAGATAACTTGATCACAATTTAACGAGTCACTACTTTAATTGAAGCAGGGAATAAATTGAAATTGCCTGTGCAGAGTTTTATATAAATTAATAAATATTAAGCAGCAATTGGCTTATTATATGCACACACAACTCAAGTAATTATATCTTTATTATGCCATATATAGCAGCATTATTACTTTCATTTTATTATTTTTTTCCTTTCTTATATAGACAGATAAGTAACGCAGTATAAGAGCATCAGACCATGGAAGAGAGATAACAAATATTTGAGTAGAGATAGAGGAAAGAATAGGAAATAAACTTGTCTACAAGCCCAGCTTAATATAAAACATGAGGAAGAGTCCATCTCTAAATTGTATAAATGATTCACTAATAGATTAATTGTGGTCACATTAAAGTGGCTCTGAAAATTTTTAAAATTACTTTTTTACAATTGAACCTCTTAAATGCCATCCTGCGTCATATGAAGAAATTTGCCCTTCATGTTTCCTTTCTGTTTCCCCATATTTGCCAGCCTGCTGGAGCAGATTTAGCAGGCATATGGGAAATGTGAGACAATAAGAGAGAATCTATACTGCTGATGGCATCTGTGTTATTGGCAAACTGACACCATTGGACTCCATTTCTGAGTTCTGCCCCAAAGAGCAATTTTGCAAAGTTGGGTTCCTTTGGACCTTAGTTTATTTATTATGTGAACTTCTTTTCAAAGAGGACAAGAAAAATTAATATATTGTAAAATGATACCTGTAAATGATACCTGAAAGGTCAAACTGTTATTTGATATGTGTTTTAATAGCACAATTTTTCCATGTCATGTTTGACAGTCAGTTGGTTCACTTATCCAAATATACATCTATTTTCAAGTGAGGCTCTGAAGTCTACCTAAAATGGAAGATCATAAAAATAAATTGTGATGGCAGACAAAAGGTGGTTCTCATTTTAGAATCAACTGGGGTGGCAATTTTTTAATTGCTATTATTTTACAGAGGCTATATGATCAGCCAATAACAGTCACATAATGGTAAAATTGATTAAATTACTTTCATATAATAAGCATTTGAGGTTGATCAACAATCTGAAACTTTATGAAGAGGTTGATGAACTAAAGAATTTGGGGACCCCTGATTTAAATAGTAGCTGTGTGTAGGAAACTAAGACATTTTTGGCATTGAAGGCCATGGACTTCTTCAACCTCCCCAAGACTTGAAGGAAATAGGTTGGCACTACTTAAACTACTACTTACACAGTTTTTTAGAAGGAGTCAGACCAAGATTCTACCCTCAATGAAAGCTCTCTTTTACTTTAATATGTCTCCTCCACCACCACAAGATGTCCTGAATTTTATCTGATATGATGGTGTTCAAACATCATGTTCTACTTGTTGGAGGAAGTGGTTGGATATGCTAAGGTTGCGGTGTAGCTTTAGAATGTCTATTTTTAAAAAAAACATTTTATTTTAAAGAATCAGTGTTTCCCTTCTGCCCCCTGGAACAATTAATGGAAGCCTGTGGGTTAGATTTGCAGTCTGATTCTTCCGCTGGGAATATTTTGTTATTAAGTCATTAGAGTGCTGATATTGAGACATGGAGAAGGGAAATAATTGCAGGGTGAGAAGAAAGATTCTTCAGTTGCCATGCTGAGGACAAAATAACACTGCATTGCATTTCCAAGCTGAATTTTTCTCTCAAGGGGATTTGGGATAAGATGAGTTTCCAACATTTTAAAACAATACACTTAATTAGAAACTTCATAATTACCAGTGAATAAAGTTGGTAGAAATGCAGCTGAAGCAGTAGTTGCACATTGCAAAATATATCTATAGAGCCACATGACAGCTTACATGATATATATTTATTGTGCATCTATTCCAAATGATCCCCAAAGTATTTTGGACCCCCTGAAGCTTTTAGAGTTGAGTACCCAAATCTTGTATGTGCGTGCTACATAAAACAAGGCTTGAGATGAGGACTACAGTCTCTGTACCAAATTTAGACACTTGAATCAATTACAAAAACATTTGCAAAATTTTTCAGTTGCAAACGTTTGGACATATAATCTGATGTTATAATTGCTAGAGGTATTCTTTCACATATTTAGGTATCCTGTTTTGAGGTGGGATCCTCCTAGGAGCCACCTGCTTCTTCCTTTTTGTTTGTTTCCCTTGCTTGTTCATTTTATCCATTCATTATGTCTGTTCATACTTCAAGACTCCTAAATGTCTTGGGAGAGTCAAAAATGATGTGATTTTTTGCTCACATTAAATTGTATTTTAGTTCCTTTGTTCTCTGCTGTTCACTTGGGCAAGCAGCTGTTACCTACTCTGATTCATAGCTGTTTCTAACAAACTCTGAAATTTCCTTTTCTCCCTGTTGATGTTTTAGAAAGCCTTCTTTATGGGTCAGACTGTTTCAGAAATCCAGAGGTAGTGTGCCAAGCTAAGCTAAGCAAGGACCTTGTTAGCTCTAGCCCAGAGTTGGGCATCCAAGTGCAAAAAAAACCATAAATATTACTCAACTTAGTCAAGAATAGTTTCTAATCCTAAATAGGTGAGAACCTTTCCAGATTTTCTCTGGAACTTCTCAAAATAGTTGTTACCAAGAAACAACTGTTCTTTCTACACAAATGCCCATGACATTATGCCCTGCCCATCAGTGTCAGATACAAATCTCCAATAAGCTGCACACAGAATGAAGGAACCATCAAGAAAACACCCACCAACACTGACAGGGTAAGCCACTAGTATATAAAAAGAGAGCATACAACACTTTCTTTTAGTACTGATGATGTTACCTAGTTAAATGAAGAAGCATCTGCAAGAAAACAACCAAGCTCAGAGATCACCAAGAAGTGCACAGAGTTTCTTCTTCCTGACAACCTCTTCCTTTTGCCTAGATTAATTTGTGGTTTGGGTCTTATTCTGTAGTCCTAGTGAAAGGTGCTGTGTGTGATAAATTATGGAATTATTTCTTCTTGGAATACTAATCTAAGAAATTATTATAGGATATTTTTCTAAGTTTACTTGGGTGTGGAGACTGGAATGTAGGTAAGGAATAGCATACTGGCCATCTAGAGGTTGAATCAAAATGTAATCTGAGTCTTCCTGGATGAGATTAAGCATTCAACTAGTCAAGCCTCCTGAGTTCAACAAAATGTGTCCTGGAATTTCATAAGTAAGTTAGAAGGCTAATAACTGACTAATAGTCTCTGCAGAGTTATTCTGTGTAAAATTATTTCAGTAGTAGGAGACCTGGATTGGAATATTTCCTCAAGGAAATGTTCAAGCTCTATGGGTTTGGTCCTTCAGGAGTAGAATGGAGCACAATATTTGTCTCTAGAACTGGCAGGCTGGTTGGAAGCTTCATATACAGCAGACTTATAATAAATAGTAAGAGTCTGGGAGCTCGGAATACAATTGTTCATATCCCATGTTTGTCCGTAATAATAGTTAGGGAGCGGGTGGAAATGCTGGTGCTTGCCTGCTTGCCTGAAGCCATTGCTTCTGTTCTTGGCTTGCAAAAATTATAAGTGCTTGAAGCATTTGCCAAACAGCAACTTGGCTTGGATGCTCTGTGCAGACTTGAGGACTGCCTGTTTCACAGACCAGTTTTGTAAACTTCTTCTGTTTCATTGTTGATTATCTTCCCCTTTGCAGAGACAGCCAATGGGAATAATTAACAATATTTTTTTCCTTTAAAACAAGCCATGGAAATCAAGTTAAATTTTACTGATTTGCCACAAATTCTGGTGTTAGGAGAACCTATCTCTAAATGAAATGTGTGTGGCTTTCTGAATCAGTTGGGAACTTATCTCTATGAATAAAATTCAGCCCCCTTCCACAGTGTTTACAAAGGTGAAATAAGGTAAGTTGAAAAAACTAAAGATCACTAATGTAGTGAATGTGCAGGTTCCCCAATCAGTCAAGAACAAGATGCTCCCACACTCACCTGAGATGGTCTAAACACAAATCTATCAGATAAGGGAATCAACACCTTTTCTTCCTAAGTGGAATATGCCTGATAATTCATACACTGTGGGATGAGCTACATTCCACACTTTTGGTTACAGAGGGTAAAAATTTAATTGTTTCGGAATCTTGGCTTTGAGAAGGAGGTATGGGTTGTTTTGTCTGGATAAGCCACAGAGGAGTTTTTCCCACTGTTCAGCCTGTTACAAAGCCTTGTTGAGTGATGTATGTAAGAGAAACTAGTTGGAATCGGGATTGCTGGAAAATGTAAATGAAACGAAAAAGTGGAAAAGAGAAAAGAGGGAGGAACTGTTGAATTGGGACCCCAGAAGCTTGCAAGGATTCAAAATAGAAAGGCTTAGTTCCAAAAGCTAAAGATAGTTCTTCAGGACTTTGAAGAAATAAAACTGTCTTCAGGACTTTGAAGAGGTAAAACTATCTGGATCCGTAGAAAACATAGCTAAGCAATTTCTCTGGAGAATAGAGCTTAGAGATTGGAGCCAGAAGATAAAAGAAGTACATTGAATTGGCCCTAAACTAGTTTATTTAAAAATTAGAAATATGTGAGAAACACATTGGCAAATTTATATACATGGTTCTGTTTGGGTTTTATCAGTACTCCTCACTTTATTTCATTCACTTATTTGTCTTTTGGTGATTTGGCTATCTAAAGTTAAAAGGAAAGTTTATATTGTTCCTCTTTTTTAAAAATAAATTTGTTTTCTTAAATTACACTTTCTTGTTCTGTTCGCAACTCCTGGAAAAAGGAAGGGAAGAAGTGTTTCTCTGGCCATGTGCCTCAAGCTGGAAGGACCAGGAGGTGATGCTGTAATGTATATTTCCCTTGACATCATTATAATTATCATCACCCTTATTACTATTATGACTCAGGTTTTCTGGCAAAGAAGTGCTCAGGTTGTGGGATTCCCTGTCTTTCTCATCAGCCAGAGTTAAGATGGAGGAAGCCAGGTCAGGCATTGCTGACCATTAAAGCTAGATAGTGGCACTTGTGGAGCTGTTGCGACAAGGCAGGAAGGCCAAGTTGTGTAAAACCTAAAGGATTTCTGAGAGAGCGGGGATGACGGCCTCTCCCACTTTCATTCCCTGAACTCAGCCAGTGCTGCTATGGCAGGTAATTAGCATCCCATCTATTTCCTTCCTTTTTCTTACTTTGATACACACTTTAGCAACTGGGATTTTTCTCAACAAGATGTAGCTTATTTACTAACTTACTGTTGAGAAGTTGAAAGCATGATATTAATATTTCACATCTGCCAAGGGTAGTTTAATCAAAGCCTAGTGTATTGCTTTTTAAAGATAGAGGAAGAGGATGAGAAAATTGGCCGTGCTTCCTGGCAAGGCTTTGATAGGAAAGTTTTTTTGGGAAACATCTGCTGAGCTAACGATTCCCACTTGCAGAATGTTTGCCACCTGTTACTGTAGCTAGCTATGTTTGTAGATAAAGCTAGAATAATCTGTTGTGTCCCTGTTTCTGATTTTTAGAACACTTTTGTTGGCTTAAAAGTTTTTACAAATAAATATTCTCTCTCTCTCTCTCTCTCTCTCTCTCTCTCTCTCTCTCTCTCTCTCTCTCTCTCTGTGTGTGTGTGTGTGTGTGTGTGTGTCACCCTTTTTTGTTTAAAGCAGAGAAGCTTTTGGAATATTGGAAAGGCTTTTAGTCTGAAAAAGGTGTGTATGTATTTCAAACAAAGCAAAACACTTACTTTGGCGCTTTCTGCGATAGTCTTTTTGAATGAAGAAATAGAATTGTTTATATGGAGAAAGAGGCCTTTCTACGACTGAGGAGTCCTTGGTGCCCTCTGAGCTTTCTTGTTTTTTTGCACACCACATTTCATTACCCAAACTATGTAACGCCATCAGTGCTAGTAAGGACTATGCAAAAGGACTCCTTACTAGCATTGCTGATGTTAAGTAGTTTGGATAATGAAACATCTACAAGAAAACAAGCAAGCTCAGAGAGCATCAAGGACCCCTCATTTCAACCCTGAGCTACAAATATTCTCCTTTTCTGGTAATTCTGCTACTGGAAGTTGTTTCTGCATACACTGGGGACAGGAGTGAGATCCTGGGAAAAGATGCAGCTGCTTAAGGAACTGAAGACAAGTGCTATCAACCAGCACCTTCTGTTTTTGAATCCAAGAAGTTGCACAGCCCTACTTGCTAATGTTACTTCCCTGAATGTAAGTAAGTGCTTCTACATACATAGTTGTGTAGAATAGTTAATATCTCCCAGGTCACATCATTCTCTCTTTCAGATTAAAGATTTTATATATTTATGCCAAAGCCGTGCCATCCTTTTGCAATAGGAAGGAGGTACTATAATAGGAGTGCATAAAGCTATGCTTTCTATGGAGAAAAGGGATAGGGAAAAGTTAATAGTAAAACTATTTCAGAACACTACATATATCAGAACATTATATCCAAGGAGACAATGATTCAGTTTGGCTTTGTTGATTGTAAGAATCTCACTGCATTACGATTGTTTGGCAAAGACAATCTGTCAGTGGATGGGTGGAACTTCAGGAACAAGGGGAAGAGACTTACTCAGTGGTCCAGGAACCCAGATTAAAGTGAGATAGGTTTTCAGTGTATTGCAGTTGAAACGAGATGTAATATACAAAATAAGTGACAGAAAATTTGAATAGAGCAAAAGAGAAAGTCTTGGGAGGAGAGATAGAAAGAATCAGTGAAGGTAAGAAATTAAAATTCAACATTACGAAAAAGGAACAATAAAATTAGTGTTTTTATCTGCCTTTACATTTATTTGAGAGGACAAGAGAGTCCGTCCTTCTTAAATACAATTATTCTTGGTGGGTAGGAGAATAATATATCAGATGTTGAAAGCCCATTCAAAGAATAAAAAAGCAAAAGAATCTTTTGAAGAACGGATGGATGGATGGATGGATGGATGGATGGATGGATGGAATGTATATTAAGTAAAAATGTTGACTTCTTCAAAAATTGGACTTGTAGGGAAAAGAAAATGGAAATACTTAAATACTCCTTAGAGACCCAAATACTTTTCATGCTTTGCTGACTTCTTTCCCCGGGATATAGTTACTTCTTCTCTAAGTGCTGCTGAGTACTGAGCTTTCATTTGGTTGTTGCCTGCCCCATCTGTCACTAAAACCTGGACTTTTTTCCTTTTCCCATTCTCTATTTCTGTCCATCCCTCTCTGATAAATCTTGCAGTATTTCATATCATTTAAAAAAAACAAGTTTTCTGTATGTAGATTTCTGGCATTTTCTGAAAGTGACTCATCTGTTCAGTTACAGGGGTTTGGAAATGTAAAACAAAAATGAAAACATAACTCCAGAAGTTTAGCAGGAAGGATCAGGAATGTAACTGCTTTAAAGGATTCGTTAGCAGTTTCTGTCACACATAGAAGAAATTTTGCCTGTCTTTTTTTTTGGGGGGCTAAATTAGCTCATCTCCCACAGTCCTTTTTCCTCCCACCAATGAAAAGATGATTAACACAGAATGACAGAAATAGGGAAGGTTGGGCTGCATTGCTGAGATGGCATAGAAAAATGCAATATCCACAATTTTTATAGTATACTATAGAGCAGCGTTTCCCAACCTTAGGAACTTGAAGATGCGTGGACTTCAACTCCCAGAATTCCCCAGCCAGCATAGCTGGCTGGGGAACTCTGGGAGTTGAAGTCCACGCATCTTCAAGTTCCTAAGGTTGGGAAACGCTGCTATAGAGACATCTGTACTGGGGAAATGTTAATTATGACAAGTTACAGAAGAAAAAGGAAATAGAGCATCTATACAACATATTCCAACAAAATGGATACCCACACAACTTTATCAAAAAGTCCCTGACCACTCACCTCAATACAGCACAACCAACACAAACCCTAAAAAGAATTACACTGCAACACATCAAGAATATCTCAGAAACCACCAAAAGACTACTACAGCCACATGCAATCAGCATAGCACACAAGCCAACTAAAGCCCTTGAAAACATCCTAAGCAGACCAAAAGATCCAACAACCCCAGAAGAAAAAACAGGAATCATCTACAACATACAACATAAGGACTGCAACAACCACCATGTAGGACAAACAGGTAGAAGACCTGGCAGAATGCATCCACAAACGCCAACTAGCAGTCAGAAGATGTGAAGAATTTTTTTTTTAATTTCATAACATATAGACAGTAGTTTCAATTGGGAAAATGTGACCATCCTAGACCAACCCAAGTCCAAAAACGCCAGGGAATTTCTAGAAGCCTGGCACTCTGACAAAGCAGTCATCAATACAACATCTATAGACTATGCAAAAGGGACTATCACCCAGCCCAAAAAGGAACAAAAAGACCCAAGCACCTCTCTCCACCAGCAATCAGCACCCAGATCAACATAGATTAACTCCAAGGTTAACATCAGACCAACAAGCAAGGAAACAGTACTCCAGTCAAGCAAGCAAACAAACAGCCCAACCAAAGAATCTGTAAGACCACACGCACTAACACTGAAAGGCAAGCCACTAGTGATTAGAATATAAATTGAAAACAAACTGCACTTCTTACTACCGGTAGCACTGGTGATGTTACCTAGTTTGGGTAATGAAACTGTGCAAGAAAACAAGCAAACTCAGAGAGCGCCAAGGGCCCTCATGTCAAACCTGAGCTACAAATATTCTCCTTTATTAGAAAGAATAGGTGTTAGTTATAATTTAGATTGCTTCTCCCTTCTGTTTGATCCTGTGTTTTTATTCAGCTCAGAAACATGCTCATACTGGCTCATTGATTGTTATTACTACTACAATCTGTTGTGGTTTTTAAAGCAGTTTTAAGAAGCAAGTATATTGGTTTCTTATAACTGCCCAAGATTAGCTAAGTAATATGTTTTTCTATAATACACTGAGAAGCAAAAAATTAAGTTTGTATATTTTTAGACAGATGAAATGAATAAACGTCAAATAAAAACATTTGTAATTCTGATGTCTCCAAGGGCTTTTTTTATCATTTAAGATTAATATTGTTACATATCAGAATATAAAATATTTTCCTTTTTAGTCTCTTAGCCAGACACACACACATACAGAAAGAGAGAGAGAAAGAGTGAAGAGGGGATAAGGTCAATAGAAGCAGAAAAAATTATAATCTTGAAGTCCCACAAATATATATTTCTCCATTCCAATTCATATGAAACTAATTCCCAACAAAGAGGGATCTATTTAGCATCCTCTTTCGCCAGCTGTTACCATTAAAGGAAGAGCCATATATTGGCTGGCTTTGATGTCTGTTTATGTGTGGTGCTTTTCTTTTCTTTTTTTCATCGGGAAGGCCTGAAACTCTGCTGCTGTTCAATTCTTTGTGATTTGGGGCTTTGTTTATGACAAGGCTCTATTATTTGGGGCTATAAATGTCATTCTGTTTTCTATCATGCATTAAATTTAGAGTTAGTCTGAGGTTTCATGGCACGCTTGAGGAAATCTGTTTGGTTTTTTGATGCAGAATTATTTGAGTATCACCTGCTGTACCGTATTGGAATTTGAATTTTGCAATTTTAAATTCTACAGGACATTTTGAAGATAAGAATGTATTGTCTGAGAAAATAAATTCCAGAATATTTACCTAAATCTGCTTTTATAGATAATTTATTTAGTACTTTTTCAAAAAAAATATGTGAAAAAATAATATGAACTTACATACATGTACACCCATGTTATGGTTGGTATTACAGGGCTATATCTACCATTTCTCTTAGCTAGGTGACAATTGTCCTTTCAGTTGAAGGCATTTGTTTTTTGTTCTAAAAATAAAATTAATAAAAACTGTGTTCTCATTGATGTTGAAAGAATACAATGGTTAGTTGACATTAGCCTTTTGAACTGATTATATATAAAGTATAACCCCCTATTTGAAGTAACCTTGTACAAGAAATAATATTTTTCCTGGAGTTATATTTTACTGCTGTTTGTAATCCAGTGAGAACATGGGAGGGGCATCACTATGTAAGACCAAAGTAATAACATCAATCTGTTTTTGGAATGTAGATGGGCCTAAATATCATTTTGGCTTTTTGTGCTTGTTTAAACACTTAGATATCATAATGGAGATTTATTCTTTCCTTGGACTCCTGAGATAAACATAATGTCCAGTGGATCAACTTGTGCACCATCCTCAGGTTCTACACTATATTTGGCAAGATTATATCAGAAAACCTCATTTAATCTATTAATTGAAAAGAGTCATCTGACATTTTTCCACTTCTAGGTCCATGTTTTATAAAAATTGCCAGGCTCATCTCACCCTTCTACCTTACTTCCAATTTGCTAGGGCTAATTCAGTTGGGTAGATAGATGCTCTGCTGTGCTTTTAATGGAATAGCAAAAAGATATTGATAACTCTGCCATAAATCTTTTGGCAGAGATCCGATAAGAAACTGAAATTTGTTTATAGTATTATTGGATTTAGATGACTATGAAGAGTTACCGGTAAGTTGAAGGAACTTGGTATATAATTGTACAGACACTTGATAATGCGTCTCAGTAGTTTCAGGGTCTGGACTTTTGAGTGACTTCCATACAGTTGAGTCATATAGATTGATTAGGAGGTGTAAAATTTAGCCATATGTCTTAATTAAGCCATCCTGTGTAAACTAATGGAAAATTCTTTCTCAGATAGCTTTTCCCCCTATATAAAGGATCTATGGGCAGGTTCATAGAATCCCAGTTTGACAAAGTACAAAAAAAAAATCTTACGTGAATTGGGGGTGGGGAGAATATTCCAAGTACTAAAGCTCAGTGAGCATAAAAAGTGGACTGCTTTTTGTGGAGGAGAAAGGTGCTTAATGTGATGGACAGTATGAAAGGATCAGGAATGGTTAAGGATAAATTTAGATGATGAGACAGGACTAGTATTACCCAGCAGGAGGCAAATGTCTCTTTGTTACTGAAGCAAAAAATGACCAGGAAAGGAGAATCTGGTTTCCTCTTGTTTCTCCTCATAGTGAGGTGAGGGAGGAACACAATATAAGGGGCACTCTCTTACACTAGGCAGTATATTCCATTGCTGATTTTTTCTCTCGTGCCTGTCCAGATTTCTCAGATTTTACAGCCAATATGAACTGAGTATTGCATTTGAATTTCTGTGAGTCACAGAATTTCTGTGTCAGAGATAAGGATGGCCAGCAATTATATCAAAAGGGGGGAGGGGAATAAATGTTGGAGCAATCTACGATACCAGAGTCATATAAATATAACTAGCATTATAATCTGGTTTGCATATTGTTGATTGTTAGAAGGATGAGCCTTAGCAAACTTCATGTCATGTGGAGCTTCCAGTTTCTTCCCCCACTTGAGAGGAGTATATGAGATCAGACTTCCCCTCTTTTGTTACTTTAAACTATGATGTGGCTTATGATTCAGACAAGAGTCTTTAAGTCACCCTCCTTAAACTAAAGTCCAATGTAAACTCTGAAGCATTCATGTTATCAACATTACACTTATAAACCACAATTTAAAATCACCCAAAGATGCTATCTCATTCAATCTATGAATGCAGTTTTCTCCTATCTTCATCCAGTAAATATGTTGGGCATATGGCTAGCAGTAGCTGGAAATTATTATTATTTTTATTTAAGGCAGTATATTGATATGCCCCCTCTTGAAACAGTAAGCAGAAGTAAAAAAACATAGTTTTTAAAACAATATTGAATAATAAAGCTTTATTCCTGTTATTATTGAAAATGGAGAATTATTCTTTGAAAATACACACCAGAAAGGTATGAGTGAAGAATGGAGTCTTCAGCGGGTACCTAAAATACGTTAAATAATAATATAATAATAAACCTTTATTGTCAAAGTACAACATGTGTACATTGAGATTAGCTGAGCCTCCCCCTGTGCTCTCTCCCCCCAACACACAGTGACAACAAACCCTCCATCCCACCACACTATGTGAACCAACTACACCACACACCGGCCTCCCAAGTCAACTCTGCATAAGATTACATCCCATTCAAAAGCCTAACAGCCCACGGATAAAAGCTATTCTTCAGCCTGTTGGTACGGCTGGCTATATTCCTATATCTCCTACCGGATGGTAGGAGAGTAAAGAGATACCGTCCAGGGTGTGAGAGTAGCTGCCTGTCAAATTTGGGGAGTAAGGGATAACTTACGAGGACATAGTTGCCTCCATGAACAGAAAGAAGATGGCATTCAGCAGTCCTTTGCAGACATAGCAGAATTGTTGGAGTTGAGCTCCAACATATCTGAAGGGCATTAAACTGGAGAAGACACTTACTGTTACTATTTAAGGTATAATGATGATAATAACAGCACCATGTTGGTCTTGTTGCAAATTTTGGATTCCTTCTTTCGAAATGTATTTGTTTGTTGACCTTGTTATGCTTGTATCACTTCCCAAGAAAGTTCTTGTATTCAAAGCCAGTAGGGTTTCTTTTCATAGTTCTCCAAAACTCAAAAGAGAATACATTGCATATGTGGGTTTCCTTGACCTAATGTTGATTAATGTATTTTAAATGTGCTATTTCCTTTGCATTTAAAATGCCTACATTTTAATCAGTTTCTTTTCTTTCCCCCCTTCCTCTTCTGTTATGTCCTGTTGTGTTTCCTCATGGAACTGAAGGAGCCAACCAAAGGTAAAAGATTTTCATAATACTGTGCAGCATGGGGTGGTGAATCATATTCAATTCTTTGCCAAAATATTTTCTACTTTCTTTCCAGATGTATTCAGTACTATTGAAAGAGGAAGGGAAAAACATTTGAAACTTGCTTTTCCTTCTTTCTCTCTTTAAAACAAGCCACATATTTCATTGGCAGCCAAGTCATGAGTCAGAAGAAAAAGTTGAAAAACAGTAGCACATACTGAGGATTGAGGGTTGTGGGTAAAAGAGTGCTAGGGGGTTTGGGGGTTGTTGGTGGTTTTTTTTTTGGGGTGTGTGTTGTAGTTTGGTTTTAGAGTCAGTATCTCATCCATGCACAGACTCAGATTGCAGTTGTTGATCCCTAGTAGTTTCTTTTTATTCTGCAAATGAAAAATAAAATGCAGAAGACTTTATCTGCTTTCTCATCCCTTTTCTCCAAATGTTTATTTTTGCTTTATACATTAGAAAGTAAGCTTAGGTCCAGAGAGACACAAATAGCCACGTATGGATATAAGAATCAGTGGATTCTTAACATAAATAAGCATATCATCTGGCATCAGTCTCAACCCCTAATCAGTAGGTTAGAATGGAGTCAGGGACAGATCCCATAACATACATATGTATCACTGTATGAATTAGAAATGTGCAACTATTACCATTAGTTTCTTCTAAACTGTGACAATTGGAAACTGTAAAAAAAACCTTATTTAAATAGAAGTCAGAAGAAATCTGCTCCAAGCAGTGTGTGAGAACAAAATTAGGAGGCAAAATGAATGTTGCTCAGTCTTGATCTTCAGTCTTCTCCAGCATACTGTAAATATGAGCCAGCAATGTGCTGCAGCTGCCAAAAAAGCCAACACAGTCCTAGATCATGTGAAGAGTTAATACCTCTTTATAATGGCTTGGTAAAACCACACTTGGAACATTGCATCCAGTTTTGGTTGCCACAATGTAAAAAAAATGTTGAGACTCTCGACAGAATACAGAGAAGAGCAACAGAGATGTTAAGCGACTGAAGACTAAAACATATAAAGAATGATTGCTGGAATTGGGTATGTCTAGTCTAATGAAAAGAAGGATGAGGGGTGATATGATAGCAATGTTCCAATATCTCAGGGGCTGCCACATACAGTAGAAGAGGGAATCAAGCTATTTTCCAAAGCACCTGAAGGCAGGACAAGAAGCAATGGATGGAAACTAACCAAAGAGAGAGCAACCTAGAACTAAGGAGAAACTTCCTGACAGTTAGAACAATTAACCAGTGGAACAACTTGCCTGTAGAAATTGTGGGTGCTTCAACACTGGAAGTTTTTAAGAAGAGATTGGATAACTATTTCTCTGAAATGGTATAGGGTTTTCTGTCTGAGCAGGTTAAACTAGAAGACCTCCAAGATCCCTTCCAACTTTGTTATTCTGTTTCTTGATGGGTGGGTGAGACTATAGCTTCCCTCTAACTTCCATCACTGTTTACAGCAAGTAGTGGTACAAGCCAGAGATGATGGGAGCTGTAATCCAATGTGCCTGGTAAATCCAGGCTGAGGAAGTCTGTATTGTTGAAAATTAGCTGCTGAAGAGTGAGGAACTATATAGGTAGTCCTTGACTTATGACTGATTGCTTAATGGCAAAAAATACCCATTGGGTAAAATGGATTTGCTTAACAATCACAGCATTCATTTAACAACCATGGCACTCACTTAACGATCATGATGTTCACTTAATGCCTCAATTTACAGCTGCAGTAATTTAATGATTGTAATTCTGGACTCAATTATGGTTGTAAGTTGAATACTGTAGGTATCCTCATAGTAAGCCTGGAATGGAGTATCATTGAAATTCTAAAAATCAGATCATATCAAGTGGGCAGACAAGTATTTCAGAACTGTATATGACCAGATCAGCTAATTGGTTTGTTCACTTTACTACAATATCATGGAAAGCTTTTAAATTAAATGTTTATAATGTATTTATATTTCTGCAGGTGTTTGCCTATGATCACTGCTTCTGGTCTATGGATGAAACTAACAAAGAAAAATATGCAGGTATCATTGTAATGGTGAAGAACTCTGATGGGAGGAAAAATGACTTTAGCAATCATTTCTCAAAAGAGTTAAAAGATTTAAAGGTTGTCTCCAGAACTTAAGAGAGCTTCCTCATTGTGAACACATTTCTAGAAAAAGAAAATAAATTTCAGGACCAGCATCAGATTCCCCTCTCTTCCCCAAAAGACCCTGAAGAGCTGTCATTGTGATTTCCCTCTACTATAGAGCATAGCATTTAGAAGACACCAAGTCACTTTTGCATTATTATCATACAAAGGAGAACAAAAACAAGGAACAATCCAAACAAAACAGAAGAAGATGAGGTAGATTACTCTTTTGGGAGGACAGATTGGGATCAGATGTTACTGTTACATTCAGACAGCACGTTAAACCCTAAATTTAAGTTAACAAAGCAGAGTTGTTGCACGTTCACAATATCTCATGCCTAAAAAACGTATCATGATTTATCATCATGATCTGGATTCCCATAACATGCTGAACTATAAATTATTCAGTCTCATTTTAGAGAGTTTGGGTTTGAATAAATTAACCATAAAGACTCAAAACTAGGAATAGGATGAGTTCAGATTCCTGTTTAATTAATGAAGGTTATCAATTCCTTACCCAGATAAATTTCGCAAAATGGTGGTGAATATAAAATCAGATAACCCCTATACATGCCTCTGTGAGATTCCTGGAAGAAAGTGTGTGATCAATAAGGTTCTTGGGTTTTTTTTAACCTGGAATTCAAATAGCAACAACAACAATAAAGGCAGTGACTTTCTTGAGGTCAGAGGGTTTTTTTCATAAGATATGCTTCAGTATAATTCATCTGGTGCTGGCTAAACACAGAGCAACTCCAAAGGAAGTTACTGGATGCCTTGGTGTAGTCAAGATGAGTATCTGCTCTGTGCTTTCCACCATTGAAGGCTCCATTGACTTTGGACACACATGAAAAACATTAAATGTTTTCACACGTTAGAAGTGTTTGAAGCTTTTGAGAGGTTAAACAAAGGTATTTTTTTATTCTTCCTCCCCCCATAATTTGAATTTTTTTGTTCTAATTTTAGGTCAAGATGTTGTTTTCAAGTGCCTTGGTGAGAACATTCTCCAAAATGCCTTTGAAGGTTACAATGCATGCATTTTTGCCTATGGACAGACTGGTAAGCATTAGCAAGGTGGAAATTAAAGGGAAGGGGAAAATGTGTTAGTTTTGATTATTGAACAAATTAGGAACAATATCAAACAACACATCAAGCTAAAAGAAATGTCATAACTTAATTATTCATACTTCCTTCAATTTCAAATGCTGGTTTTGATTTCTTATGCTTTTTTCAGTACAATAGAATGATTATCCTATTTCCTCCCTTATCTGTCTTGAATGGCTCATATTCATATTGCCTTCATGCAAGGCTGTCAATATAGCCCATTTTTTTAAAAAAATGATAACCTTAAGTAATGTAATACACATCTGAACTACAATAAAAAGGGAAACAAAAACAGATCTGGTGCAATATTGATAGATAAAGCTGTTGCAATAGCTCCTTGAGTCAGTCTGAATCCTGGTACTTTTTTCTTGATAACTATTTTGGAAGTAGCTATTGTCTTCTTTCTAGCACTCAGAGTGCCTGACCCAAATAATTAGGCTAGTTTTTATAGGAGATCACCAGGTTGAGCCCAAGGGCAGGGTCAAAGGCATCATCGCTTTGGAGTCTCTATGCCCCAATAAGAGACCTTTGTTCAGATCCTTGTGTATAAAAGGTAAAGGTTCCCCCACACATGCGTGCTAGTCGTTTCTGACTCTAGGGGCCAGTGCTCATCTCCATTTCAAAGCCAAAGAGCCAGCGCTTGTCCGAGAACGTCTCCATGGTCATGTGGCCGGCATGACTGGACGCCAAAGGCGCACGGAACACTGTTACCTTCCCACCGTAGTGGTCCCTATTTTTCTACTTGCATTTTTACGTGCTTTAGAACTGCTAGGTTGGCAGAAGCTGGGACGAGTAACAGGCACTCACTCTGTTACGCGGCACTCGGGATTCAACCCGCCAAACTGCCGACCTTCTGATCGACAGGCTCAGCATCCTAACCCACTGAGCCACCGCGTCCCTATCCTTGTGTATAGGTAGTATGAAATAAACTTGTAATACTTTTGAACTCTACCCTGGTTCCCTGACTTCTTGCACCTGACAGTTTTATGCTAGGGGAGGACTAGAACTCAGACTCCCCATTTCTAGTCTCCTGCCTTTAAACATTACACCAAATTGGTTCTCAATAGAGGAAAGTATGCAATACTGAAAGCTAAATAAAAAAACAAACTTTTACCAATTTATTTATTTATTTAACAGAGTTGTGTAGCTGCACAACTCACACATAGTGGCTTAATATTAGAAAGTTTACATTTAGTGAAAAGGTTTGGGCATGATTGGTTTCTGGTGAAAGGAGAGAGTTTGGAAATTGCAGGTAAGAAGTCCTAATCCAGCATATTCACTACCAAACCTGAGTCAACCACAGAGCAGTTAACAATCAAAACAAGCAGATTGTATGGGGAGTAGACTATCCTTTAGATCAGGGGTGGGGAATGATGGCCCTTCTATGACTTGGGGAGTTCAATTGCCAAAATTCCTGAGCCAGCCATATTGTCTCAGGAATTCTGGGTGTTATGTCCAGAAGTCATAAACAGACCATCGTTCCCCACCTCTGCTTTAGATGGACTGATTCAGAATGTAGCTCTTTAGAGTTTAGACATATTGAAGAACAAATTAGTTATATTTTCTAAAATTATCCCCCAACATTCTGCCATTTTGCCATAATTTAAAGCAAAGATAGCCAACCTACAGACCTCCAAGGATTTTTTTTCAGCCCTTAGTATACATCAGAAATTAGCAAGACCAAAATGTTAGATTTGGGGAAGAACTGAAATAGAATTCTCATTAATAAAACCCAAATCTTTCTGGAACAAATTGATTTACTTCTATAAGGGCAGGGATCCTCAAACCTGGCCACTTTAAGACTTGTGGACTTCAATTCCCAGAATTCCCCAGCCAACCAGGGGAGGTTAAGGAGAAAACTATGTCCATGAGTCTCTACAAGGCTCCAGGCATCAGTTTTTCTTTCCAGTTTTAACCCCACTGGAAAGAAAGCTGAAAATTTGATCTTATCTGTTTAGATGCTATTACCAACCAACCACTGCAACTTTCAGAGACCAACTGACACTAGCTTCAGAAATGTTGTTCACTCCTCTTTAAAATGCCAAATGAATGAAACCCACTATGCAGGCTTATAAATATGAGCCAGATGTTTTATTGTCATTTTTTAAACAATTATATTAATGTTAACTGTACTCCACATGGTTCTAACTTGGTAATGGTAATACCGTGTTTCCCTGAAAACAAGACCCAACTGAAAATAAGCCCTAGCATGATTTTTCCAGGATGCTCGTAATGTAAGCCCTACCCCGAAAATAAGCCCCAGTTAAAATCGTCACCCAGATGGATGCATTTAGTACCATATTTCCCCAAATAGAAACCCTAACTGGAAAATAAACCCTAATGCTTCTTTTGGAGCAAAAATTAATATAAGACCTGGTCTTATAAGATAAGAGATAAGATAACCTTTATTGTCATTTTTTACTGTGGACATACTGGCACACATTAAAAATGAAATTCTGTTCCTTGCTCTCAAAAGTTTACACATACATAACACTCATACAAACATGCTATATACAACATATATACCTACACTCTTTTATATAAATACATATAAATATTAATCACTGTCCATCTTGAAGTCACAGCGGAAAGAGGAAGCTTGAGAGTTCACAAGGTTAATAACTGTATGGAACAAAACTCTGACTGATTCTGGATGTTCTGTTTTGGATACCATGAAGCCTCCTCCCAAAAGGTAACAAGGAAAACAGGTTGTGAAGAGGATGTGTAGTGTCTGAGACAATCCTGTGGACCCTGTTCAAGCAACGCTTATATGCTATGTCCTGGATGGAAGAGAGGGAATTGCCAATAATCTTTTCTGCCATCCTCACCACTCTGCACTGCCTTCCTGTCTGAAGCAGTGATGCTTCCAAACCAGACTGTAATGCAATATGACAGGAGGCTCTCAATCATCCTTCTATAGAAAGTGGTAAGGACAGAGGAAGGAAGATGTGCTTTTATCAAACAATGCAGAAAATGCAGGTGCATTTTTGGGGAAACACAGGTATGAAAGACAGGTTAAGAGAAATAGAAAAATGAGAGGGGAAAGGGAAAGAAGGGTGGACGTGATGGACGTCTTTTTGCTTTCCCATTAGCCACTGAAGATACTAGCTACTATTGGGCACAAAATAATAGTGAGTTAATATTTATGGTAACTGTGGGTTGAGGACAAGACAGGAGTTTCCTATCCTTGACTCTTCATGATATATTTTGTTTAACTTATATATAGCAAACAAAAGAGCTGGAGATCCGGGATAATATTTGTTCTGTAAGGATGCAACCAGATATAACCCTTATTTACCTACGGCTTGATTCTTTTCCACATTAAGCAGATAAGCATCTCCTGCGAGTGGTGTAACCGACCTTGATGTAATAGCACAGGGAGACCGTTACAGTGCTCCTATGCAATTTGACAGACCAGTTTTGTATGTTTACACATTTTTTTCCATGTGATCAGAGAAAACAAGATAGTTATAGTAATTTATTCATCCAGCTCACCCAATAAACTCAATTAGATATAGCTTGATTTGTAGAACTATAACCATTTATTTACACTGTAGGGCATGAAATGTCGGGCTGTAATATTTGTAATATTTCCCATGAATTCAGAATAATAATTTTGCTTCATCTTTTCATCCCTAATAATGAAAGAGTTACCTAAATATAGATTTATTTATAAATGTCCTCAGTAAGACTTCACAGGCTTTCCCAACATTTCTAATTTCTTAAAACATGTTTTGTTTCTCTTTCATGTAGGATCTGGAAAATCCTACACAATGATGGGCACAGCTGATGAGCCTGGACTAATACCTCGGCTCTGTAGCAGTCTTTTTGAAAGAGCCCAGCAAGAGGAGAGTGAAGAGCAGAGTTTTAAGGTGGAAGTATCCTACATGGAGATTTATAATGAGAAAGTCAGAGATCTGCTGGACCCAAAGGGGTAAGGAAGGGTTTGGGGAACACCGAGATTGCAGGCAACCCCGTAATCATTTGGTGGGAGTGGAAGTCTCTTTCTTCTGCATTCCTCACACGGTCAACATGCATTCCTTCAGAAGAAAACCAGTAATTTTTGCTTCTGGGGATGGGCCTTCTCTCGGTAATTAAGCACGTGCTTTGCATGCAGAAAGAGCTTGATATTATCCTAAGTCTTCCTAAATAGGCCGGGAAAGAATCTTCATTGGAATTTAAGAGAGCCACTCTCTTTTGCTTCACCATCAGAAGTGAATCTATATTATCACCCAATATATGGCAATCTTCAAGTAGTTCTCTGCCCTCTCCACCCCAAAAAATTCTTAAAGTCTTGCTGAAATTCTCACTACTGAAATCTGCAGGATTGTAACATTCTCATACAAGGTTTACTTAACACTTTTTTAAAAAGATCATTTACTTTTTTACAATAAAGTTTAATTTATTTGTAACAGTCTGCTGAGTTTTTCAAAAAATAGTGTTGACCGTTTTTGGTGCTGCTCCTAGGTGTAAAGGATTTCTTAGATTTCATGGAATTCATGGAAGAATGGGAATCCATGCTTCCATCTTTCCTGCCCCTTTTCTGTTAACTATACCCAGTAATTGGCGGGAGGGGGGGGAAGGAAAATAACTATCTTAACTATTTGAGTAGGTTTTTAAATCTCAAAATTACCTCAGGGAAGTTTAAATTCAAAAATCTGTTAAATGTTTTAAATAGTCCCTGGAGCAGTATGTTGACTGTTATCTTGATAACATGCAATCTGGATAGCCTCTGTCTTTTTTCTTATCTTGGTGTGATAGTATTTTTGTTGTTGAGAATTTCACCTTGAGAAGAGTGAATTAGTTCCCCCAGGATGGACAGTGAAATTGGTCAGTCAAAAGCATCTTTATATGCTGGACACAGTCCAATCAAAACTGAAACCTCATTTGAGGTTAAGAGAAAAGGTCTAAGCAAGTGTGAATCAGCATGACTCAGAAGTGCCTCACTGACAATATTGCATGGACAATATTGCCCATTTACATTCCTGAAATGTAACCTGTTTTTCTATGTTTGCTTTCATACAGGAGCCGTCAGTCTTTAAAGGTCAGAGAGCACAGTGTTTACGGACCTTATGTAGATGGTCTTTCAAAACTAGCTGTTGCCAGTTACAAGGTAAAGAAATTCATTATAATTGGCTTACCTAATAATGTTCAGTGGAATGGTGATCATCACCCAGTTATTTATATACTTCTTTTCTACGAGAACATATGTCCAAAACAGCTTACAGTACATTAGAAAATAATAGTGAATCAGTTAAGAGGTAACAGTTCTAACCTGGGATTTCTCAGAAAGCAAAATCACTGAAAGGAAGGGTCCAACCAATTCCCTTCTTTTTGCACAGGATCTCTGGAATTTAAGTGCAGGAACAACGTCAATGGGAGGGAAAAGAAAACCTCATGCTTTCCCCATCTTCTCCATGGTCTGTTCAGGGTTGATGAGAGGGAGTATCATTGTTTCATAGTATACTTCAACAGATCTTCGACAGATTGATCTGTCTGGCCCAGTGATCCTTGTGCTTGGTTAGCAATGGCTTTCCAAGATTAACGGTAGAAGTCACCTGCACATTTTTTTTACAGAAGATACTTCTCTTGTGTTGTATTTTAAGATGAAGTTTAACAGTTGAGGTCCAGCATCACCAGAAGCAAAGATAAAGTGTTATTTGAAATATCATTATCTTGTTTTTAATATCTTTGCTGTATCTACATAACCAGTATGTTTCCACCAGCAGTGCCCTTGCAGTTATGAACTGCCCTTTAGGAAGCTCTCATCCTTTGAATGTTTATAGCTGTAAAGCTAATGAGGCACACTAAGATTATTTGTTTGCCCCCATCTTCATTTCTGCCATATAAACCCTGTAAGGTCCTGTAATGCTGCAGAAATTTGCTGAATTACAACTCCTGTTGTCTGCAACCAGCATTACTAAATTAGTTGATAGTGGATGATATTTTGGTCTGCTGCATTCTAGTGGAAATTAGAATGAGGAAGGCATCTATAGAACTATGATCTTGAGGATCAGCTCTAATTTCATAACACAGCTCCTAGCTGACCTGACTGGCTCAGACAGTTAAGAAGGGCTGGAGTTGGTTAACATTTGAATGGGAAATATCAGCTGAAAAAACATTTGAGAAGGAGGCAGTGGTAACATCACTCCCATATTATTGGCAAGCGTTCTGTGCACCTTGGTGCATAGTCATGCTGGCCACATGATCATGGAATTGGCTTTGGACAACACTGACTCCCTTGGCTAAGAAACGGAGATGAGCACCATCCCATGGAGTTGGAAATGACTGGACAGGGGAAACCTTTACCTTTAAACTACCCGGATGTTTTCATGAAGTCATCAGGAGATGTTATGTTTGCCTTTAAAGAAAGAAGAGAAAGATCTTGCAAAACTAGTTTAGCAAGTAATTGTGGTAGGCTTGTTTGCAGAACTTTAGCAATAGCCTTAAGTGTCTGAGAATGTTTGCACTTCAACAATCTAACTGGGTCTCACAAAAAACCAAGTCAAAAACACAGGGAAATATATTACATTGAGTATGAATCATGACTCCCATTCAGAACATGTGCACTATTGCAGACAAAAACCCTTCCTCCAACTTCAGTGTAATTTTACAGCAAATTTGCACGTGATGTTTTGATGAAATTCTCTTTGTAAACTAAAAATTGAACACTGCTTTGTTATGAGCTTTTCAGAGGTTTAAAATAAAGTGTAAATTTTATTGGTTGACTTTTGCAGCAAACTTCCTGAGTAATCTAACATAACCCAGTCATCTCATAAAAGCATCCAGCTGAAAATGACCTCAAAGGTCATTTAATGGCTGGCTTTGGTGCTGTATACTCCAGAGACCTCTGCTTAAAAGCCTCCAATACAGGAGAGTCCACCACTTTCCAAAGCCATCTGTCTTGGTTTCTCTCAGCTTGCCCTGCAACAGAATAATAATAATGCAAAAAAAATTACTATATAAAACTGCTGTAAGATTTAATGAATGAATATATGTGAAGCATGCATCTATGCACATGCGTACATCATGTCTTGCTTTTGTTACACTTCCCAGTTTCAGTAGGAGAATTTATCTTGTTCAAATAAGGACATTAAGCATACTGAATGTAAGCAAGGCCCAAATAGTTCAGATGCAATATTTACATTTTGGCTGATTTTTTTTTAATATGTCCTAATGAAAATACTAAGCAAAATTGTAACCTGGGTTCATCAGACCTTACTCCTAGAGGTCCCTGAACAAATGCTATTTGGAACATATTGAAGCCATACAGATGGCTTTAGAAAGTGGTGGACTCTTCTGTACAGGAGGCTTTTAAGGAGAGGTCTCTGGAGTATATAAAACCAAATGAGAAGGAGAAGACGTCTTTGACTAGATGACCTCTAAGATTTCATTCAACTCTGTGATTCCAGAATAGAGTGCCTTTCTACTGAACCAGCACCCATGCCTATCAGAGATGTGGGTGGCTAGAGGTTCCATGTCACAGAACATGAGGTCTCCAAGGTTGCTTGAACTTCCCTAATTTTTATTTTAGAAATCCATCTCCAGCCTGGTGACTGAAGATAACTAAAGATAACTAAAATGTTTTTTTTTTGCTGTCAAGTAATACTTTAATACTTTAATAGGGACACGATGGCTCAGTGGGTTAGGATGCTGAGCTTGTCGATCAGAAGGTCGGCAGTTTGGCGGGTCAAATCCCGAGTGCCGCGTAACAGAGTGAGCGCCTGTTACTCGTCCCTGCTTCTGCCAACCTAGCAGTTCAAAAGCACATAAAAATGCAAGTAGAAAAATAGGGACCACTACGGTGGGAAGGTAACAGCGTTCCATGCAACTTTGGCGTCTAGTCTTGCCAGCCACATGACCACGGAGACGTCCTTGGACAAACGCTGGCTCTTCAGCTTTGAAACGGAGATGAGCGCCAGCCCCTAGAGTTGGAAACAACTAGCACACATGTGCGGGGGAACCTTTACCTTTACCTAATACTTTAATTAGCCAGTTTCACAAAACAGAAGCAGTGTGTTATTTTTCTGATCTGTGCAGATAGCATTTAGGATAAATCAGGGAAAATATATTACAAAACCATAATTTATGTGGAGCAATAAGAACTTGTTGTACTCACTGAACATAGCATTCTCTAACCACTTGATAAAACCAAGACTTCAGTGACTGAGTCAAGACATCACATTAAGCTGTGGTTTGTTTATGATTTGTTGAATGAGTCACATGGCTTAGTTCATATCTCAATTTATCATATCTCACTAAAATACAATATGTTTTGTGATTCTTTTATTTAGGATATAGAGTCTTTGATGTCTGAAGGCAATAAATCTCGTACAGTTGCTGCAACCAACATGAATGAAGAGAGCAGTCGATCCCATGCTGTTTTCAAGATTATCCTCACACACATATTGTATGATGTAAAATCAGGGGTGAGTCCTGCAATTTGTAGTACAGATAAATAACAGAGTTCTATAAAAACTGAATGAAAAAAGTTTTATAAATGCCACACCAAAACAAATATTTTTGCCAGGATTTTACTCCTGTTTACTTGCTTTTAGAATAGATCTTGTTACCCTAGGGCAGACTGGGGGACCTGCAGTCTTCAGATGTTCTTCATCTCATACTCCTATTAATTCTAGCACTTTGGTCTAAGGTCAGAGATGATGGAGTTAAAGCCTTCCTGAAGATCACAGATTCCCAGCCTCATCATGAGAGGTAGCATAGTCTTTCTAGGAACAACAGTGCTATTTGGACAAACTTGTTGAAAACCATGAGTTTTAAAAATAGCGTCGGATACATTTCCAGGTTGAAATCTCAGACCTTATAACTTTAGGGAGAGTTGCTGTTCTCTACAGTTTGTTTGGGATCTGAACCGAGAGAACATTATTTATTTATGAAAAGTGATTCTTCTGGAGGTTTCAGTGTTATCCGAACATACCCTAACAATATTTGGTTGGTTGGGGCTTACAGATAATAGATAATATATCCCTCGTTTTCTAGGAGAAATAAGTCACACCCTAAAAAAGGCATCCACAGGCTGTTGTGTTTCTCCATTCCCCCATCCCGCTTCCCAGAGCAATAAAGGTAAAGTACATTTTGAAGCCCTGGAGCTGGAACACTTGAATTTTTTTAGCTAAACTACTAAGGATTCTCATTTCCATTTTAAAAAGCATTCTCCTATTCTCCCTTACATCCAAAAAACATATCAAGGGAAGAGCATTTTTGGGTGGGTAGCAGGTACCTCACTTCTCCACATATTTTGAGAACACCTGCACTTAGTTTTAGGAACATCTTATATTTTTCAAATTTCTTTTACCTTTGCCTAAGTAGGCTAAAATATAATACATGAACTGAAAGTCCCTTGTGAACCTGAAAATGTATAGAGATCTCCTGCTTTCACTTTATTTGCTTGTATCCCTGAGTAATGGAATGATTCCTTATAAGCAAAAATATGCAGACATTATTGTCTGAATACAGACTAGTTAAGTCCTGTCTCTTTGCTCTTTAATTATTTTGCTTATTCCATTCTTGGAAAATTAAAGTTAAAACTCACCAACATGCAAGTTTGATTTAAAAGCTTTTAAAGCTTTGTTATTTATAGTGGTATGGGGCATGAGGAATTCATTTTTTGTTACCTTCCCTTTTAATCTCTTATCCCGTTGTTTTCCCACACCAGTAAAATCTAAATCAGCTTTGGTCACATGTATTTGTGCTAGATGTTAATTGTTGGCTTGGTGATTAGGGGAGCTGAAACTTATGTAGAAGGCATGAGAGATTTCTCTATAAACTCTTTGGAATAAGGCACATTTGTTACACAATAAATAATTTGTAATAGCATTACACAGTTCGTACTTAATTATCTCTTGAGCATCAAGGTTTTTTCCACTGTTGTCACTTTCCCTTCCCTTCCTTTCTTTTCTCTCAAACTGAGAAAAAGTATGAAGGGTATTTTGGGGTGCTGAGGAAGTGATATGTTATTGGGCTAATGCTATTTTCATTCCACAGACCTCGGGTGAGAAAGTAGGCAAGTTGAGCCTGGTTGACCTAGCAGGCAGTGAAAGAGCAACCAAGACAGGAGCTGCAGGCGATAGGTTGAAGGAAGGAAGCAACATCAACAAGTAAAGTTTACCTTTTTAAGGAATTAAATGTTTTTAAATGGAGAGTGAAGGCAAAAGTAAATGTGTTCTAATCTTCTTTACTTATTCAGAATGACAACAAGAAAAAAGAAACAGAGTTATCCTTTGACTTTTCCCTCCAACTTTACTTTAAAAGAAATAGGACTTCTTTCTTTCCGTCTCTGAGAATTCAGAAATTATTAGATTAGAAACAAGAGAAAAATTAAGAATTATTTTTTCTGGGTTCTGTTTAGATTAGTTAATGCTTAGGCAGTTTTACCCCTAAAAGCAAAATGCAAATTAATAGAGGGACCATCTGTTCTTATGTGTATATCTGATTCTAATCACCATGTAATTACAGAATCTTTTTCTCCCAATGCAGGTCTCTCACAACTCTTGGGTTGGTCATTTCCGCCCTGGCAGATCAAGCTGCTGGAAAAAATAAGAACAAGTTTGTTCCTTATCGTGACTCAGTGCTCACTTGGCTACTCAAAGTAAGTGAGTCGTTATTCAGGAGATCAAGCAAGACAACATTCTCTGTTTCAGGTCTATTTGGAGGGGACACCTGCTGAAAATTAAAAAAAAATTGCAGCTACTGATTTCAGTAGAAAACCACAGTAGCTCTGTGAATAATTCTTATCAGGAAGCTCTCTTCTTTCCCCAGGAGTAGAATTTCCTAGCTTGGATCCCCTTAGCTGACTCCACACTCAGACTTGTTCCTAATCAATAGTGCACTCTCTTAATCAATTTACTGGCAGCTGCATCCACAGTTTTTCTACCATAAAAGCTTTACCATGGCTAGCCCACTGGATAACATCAGAGATGTTGTTTTCAATAGTTAGCCATTTGATGTCCCTTGAATATGAGTGTGGATTGCAATAGACAAATCAGTTGTAGCTCAAGAGAAAGGGTTGAGGGAGGTCAATCTCCTGCAAAACGAAAGAGACACAGAACTGACTGCGCTGCAAAAAAACCCAAAAAAACACCTGGCTTGGTGTTTTCAGAAGAACGCAACTAGTTTGGAAGAACTTCAAACAGGAACAAAATGCTGGCAGGAGTTCAGTGACACAATTTTATTGCTAAATTTTGTTTCTGCCTGTGGGCTAATGAAATATATTCACACAAATATTCAGAGACATTACACTTTATATATCCAAATCGATTAACGCCAATGAGGATTTTTAATTCAACACCTGGTTCTCCAAGCAAACACTTGCTCTTCTCGAACACTGTTGCCAGTGTTTATGGATATTATACTAATAAACTCAATGGATCCCCTACTGGTGACTTCTTATAAGCAATTCCTCAACTGGCAATTCAAACATGTAAAGCCTTTGAATATGCAGTTAATAGTTCCTTTTGGTTATTATGTCTAAATCCTATTGCTAGCCCTTCCCCTCTTGTGTAATGTTTGTCTTACCTCTGAAAAAGCCTGTTTCTATATTGGCTGGCAATGAACACCTTAAATTCCTCTTTCAATAATAACTGTAGTACAGATTGTTCTCGACTTATGACCACAGCTGAGCCCAAACTTTCTGTTGCTAAGTGAAACACTTTTTAAGTGAATTTGTCCCATTTAATGACCTTTCTTGCCACAGCTGTTAAGTGAATCGCTGCAGTTGTTAAGTTAGTAACATGGTTGTTAAGTGAATCTGGCTTCCCCATTGACTTTCTCCGTAAAAAAAGGTTAGAAAAGGGGATCCTGGAACACTGCAACTGTCATCCATAGGAGTCAGTTGCCAAGCATCCAAATTTCAATCATATGATCATGGGGACACTGCAATGGTTGTGTGAAAAGTGAACTGTTTTAAGTTGAGGACTACCTGTACCATATGTTTGTTCTTCTGCATCCTGAATTTGTCACCAATTTCATTTGGTGTGTGCTAGAATATGTGAAAGCTTTCTCTCACTGCTATTATCCAAATTTTGCAAGACAAATTGTCTTTTTTTCCCCTTTTAAAAAAATCCCAATTACCAAACGGTGGAAGTTTTAGGTCTTGATTACTTGCACCGGGCAAGGACCTGGATTAATTGTCACTGTGTGGGTCACTATATGAAATGGGCAGCTATACAAATGTGATGAAATAAAAAGGCTTTTGAGAGTTCTTCCAATTTGCAGATTGTTTAGCCTTCCTTTAAAATTTTAAACTTTATTAATATTATGCATTATTTTAATTGCTCTTTTCTGTGCCATCTATTGCTTAACATCAGGATGCTCATTTTTTGGGGGGGGTGGGACAGGGATCACACATTCCAAAATTGACAGTTCCAGAACAAAAGAGTAAGTGGAAACAAAAGAAATTAAAAAAATAATTAAGTTTGGATTATATTATAGCAATTACATATCTATAATTAAGTACATGCAGGGCTTTTTTTCTCATAGAACGCTCAGAACGGTTTTGCAAAAAAAACCAAAAACAACCCAGCTCCCTTATTGGTTTTCCTATTGCAGGGCTAGCAATCTTGGCTCTTTTTTATGACTCGTGGACTTCAACTCCCAGAAATCCTGAGCCAGCCATGCTGAGGGGAAAGGGAGAGGTTTCCAAGCTGAGCCATGCTGGCTCAGGAATTCTGGGAGTTGAAGTCCTTGAGTCATAAAAGAGCCTGCACTAGAGGAGGACATTAAAATTATTTACAGGATTACTTCTTTAGGAACTAAAGTTTTAGAATCTAAAACAGCTAATTCAGAAAAGCCAACAGGAAAGAACCTCACATTTTTCATCTGCTTCTGTCTTTTGGAAGGTAAAATTAGATAACAAAATAATCTATTTCTTATGTTAACATCTCTGCAATGAAATCAAAGGTAACAGGAAAGAAATGAGAAACATTTTTCTCAATGTAATATGTCTAATTTAGCTGATTCTAGAAAAAATAGTATCTTTTGTACACTCTGGAAAACTATTTTGAATTAAACAATTCTTAAGAATGAAATTCTTAATTTGGACTTTACTTTTACTGTTTGGACTGTTGTGTGTTTTGAAAAATAGATTATTTAGAATCTAGTTATGTTGCACTTCAGTCTTTAAATAATTAACCTAGTATATACATAACAATATATGATGTTTTCCCTGGTGAGCTTAACATCAATAACAACATTTATTAAAAAGGCTAAAATAATTTCTGGGGGTATTATCTGTATAGTAAAATTTTGGACAAGCAGTGATCATGTTACCTATGTGCATAAGCATAGTCAGTAGCATATGCCTTTTTAAAAATATCAAACATGCAAAGAAACAAAAATAAGTCCAAAATATCTGTATTACATCCAGAAATGCCAACTTTGCAACCAATATTTCTCATCCATAACTATGGCACCCTAAGGATACCTGCATACATGCAAATGTTTCTCTGGGATCAGTAACGCAACAGGGATTGCTTTTTCCTTCCAGTAACATATACCTAAAACCAGTTTATTGCATTTGGCAATTGTACTAAAAAAATCTCATTCATTTAATTTGAAATCAAGTGAAAAATTGATTTAAATTATTTTATTAAAACAAATTAATGGCAATTCTTTTATAAAAAGTTGCCTCAAACAAAATGAGTTTGACACGCCTGCTCTAGATAGTTGAATGCTCCAAAATAAATTCTAGACCAGGCCTCTAAATGCAGCCTACCAAGCACCCTTGGACAGAGCACAGACTTTTTTTTAAAGTAATAAAATCACCACCACTGCCCTGAAAGTCATGTTGCCTAGTGTCTCCATGGCTTACCATGTCCACAAGCTCCAACACTGTAGATGCTCCTCTAGTCACCAAATCATTGATTAGCCCACCAGCATTCCTTTGCAGACCACAAAGATTTTTAATTTATCAGTGTAGGCCTTTCCTTTCTACAAGATAATAATAATAATAATAATAATAATAATAATAATAATAATAATAATAATAATAATAATAATAATAAGAAGAAGAAGAAGAAGAAGAAGAAGAAGAAGAAGAAGAAGAAGAAGAAGAAGAAGAAGAAGAAGAAGTAGTTGGAAGGGACCTTGGAGGTCATCTAGTCCAACCCCCTGCTCAGGCAGGAAACCCTATACCATTTCAGACAAATGGCTGGCCAGTCTCTTCTTAAAAACTTCCAGTGTTGGAGCATTCACCACTTCTGAGGCAGGTTGTTCCACTGGTTAGTTGTTCTAACTGTCAGGAAATTTCTCCTTAGTTCCAGGTTGCTTCTCTCCTTGACTAGTTTCCATATGTTGCTTCTTGTCCTGCTTTCAGGTGCTTTGGAGAATAGCTTGACTCCCTCTTCTTTGTGGCAGCCCCTGAGATATTGGAACACTGCTATCATGTCACCCCTCATCCTTCTCTTCATTAAACTACACATATCCAATTCCAGCAACCATTCCCTATTTTTTAGCCTCCAGTCCCCCAATCATCTTTGTTGCTCTTCTCTGTAATCTTTCTAGAGTCTTGACATCTTTTTTACATCGTGGTGACCAAAACTGGATGCAATATTCCAGGTGTGGCCTTACTAAGGCATTGTAAAGTGGTATTAGTACTTCACGTGATCTTGATTCTATCCCTCTGTTAATGCAGCCTAGCACTGTGTTGACTTTTTTGGCAGCTGCAGCACACTGCTGGCTCATATTTAAGTGATTGTCTACTAGGACTCCGAGATCTCTCTCACAGTTACTACTGTTGAGCAAGGTACCACCTATACTATACCTGTGCATTTGATTTTTCCTGCCTAAATGTAGAACCTTACTTTTTTCACAATTGAATTTCATTTTGTTAGATAGTGTTCAGTGTTCGAGTCTGTCCAGATCCTCCTGTATCTTAAGCCTATCTTCTGGAGCATTGGCTATTCCTGCCAGCTTGGTGTTGTCTGCAAATTTGAATGAATTCCCCATCTATCCCCTCATCCAAATCGTTGATGAAGATGTTGAAGAGCTGCACAGACCTCTTCTAGATTTTCCTCTTGCCTTTCCGAGTTAACTCCTTGGTCTGTCATTGAGCAAGAATTGACTTTGTAGGGAAGCATATTATCATTTGATGTATATTTAACATATGTTCTACCTTTATTTACCAATTATATAATATTTGTATGCAATCCACATGGCGAGGTTTGGGGAAACTTACAATAGAAAAAATATATTTTTAAAATCATAAGATTAAAACATCGCCTGGCCCGCACCGCCTCCGCTGCCCGCTTTGCGCAGCCCCGCCATATAGACTGGGCTCTGCTGCTCCCACAGCACCAGCTGCGCCAGCTCCGGCCCCAGGGAGGGGAGCCCGCTGCCAACACCCTTCACACCTGTGACTGCAGCAGCACCGCCCCCCCCCGCCTCCTGCGCCCGCCAAGATGAGAGTTCCGGCACCTTTTTTTAGAAAAAAAGCACTGAGTACATGAATTATGTTAATATGATTATTCCTCATGTAGTTAATAATTGCTACCTCTGTTAGATTAAACTTTGCAATTTGATGGCAACATTTCAAGTGACAACTTTTGTGAAGCTAAGAGGTTGTGCCAACTGTACTTAACACTTGAGAACCCAAAACAGTGTTTTAAAATCCCCTTCTCCCCTTTCCTATAATCTATGTAGTCACTTACAGCCAACATCAACTTGATAGCATGTAACCAGTTACTCAATAAGACATTAAGTTTCTGAAAAAGTGAAATTTACTACTGAAGACTGATATTGTATCCAATCTATTACGGTTTTTCCTTCACCTAGACTTGGTTGCAGTAGAGTATTAGATAGATTAGACCTATTCTCAGGCTATGCCAGTTTCTGCTGCAAAAAGATATTTGGGACATCTCCCTCTCTCCATCTGCATATTTCTTATGCCTTTGACTTCTAAGGTCAAACGTCATCTACAGGGTAGAATGAGTGAAAAAAAGCCATTTAAAGGTAGGCAAGGGGCCATCTTCATTACCTGGAGCTTGGAATAAGCAAAAAGAAAGGGGAAAGTAAAGGCAGGTCATTGAATCAATGCCTGAAGCAATTATATACAAAGGCATGTAATGCAGCAATCTCACTTAAGCAAAACCAGTTTGTCTTAATGTCTTTATACAAGACCTCTCATAATATTTTTAGCTGCCTTCAACTGAAACTAAGACCAAGTTTCATATTTCTCACTATGTGCTGGCACTTTATTGAGTTCTGACAGTTATTTGGATCTTTTCTTTGTAATGCTGTTGTTGCTCCTAAAAATTCATATTTGTGACTTGGGAAGAATTAATTGTGGCTCCCAAAGAACTAATTCATTTTTTTTTTTTCAAAAGTGGGAGAAAGGTGATGAATTTGAAGTTAGTTATTTATAGAGCCTTGGAATAATAAGCTTGAATATCCTGTACAGCAGTGAAGGTTGCTTTAAACTCTTGAAAGGAGTTTCTCTTGATCTTAAAATAAATTTGATATTTTGTTTTGTGTATACTTGACAACTAAATTAAGGACTATCTGCAGTTGTCTTGATGTTAGAAACATAACATAGGACATCCTGACAGTTAGAACAACTAACCAGTGGAACAACCTGCCTCCAGAAGCTGTGAATGATCCAACACTGGAAGTTTTTAAGAAGAGAGCCATTTGGACAAATGGACAGCCATTTGTCCGAAATGGTATAGGGTTTCCTGCCTGAGCAGGGAGTTGATGACCTCCAAGGTCCCTTCCAACATCATCATCATCATCATCATCATCATCATCATCATCATCATCATCATTATTATTATTATTATTATTATTATTATTATTATTATTGTCTCATAGGTTTGTTTTCTACCACTTTATTTGGGGCTGAAATCCACAAATTTGTCAACCTATTACTGCTTGTCAAGGAGATAAATAATATTCTCAACTATGTGCCCTATTTGGAATGTATTACCATATTAAGAACTATAGAGTCTTCCTGCACAGTTTTCTACTTTTTTTCCTGGTATATGCTTTTTGCCAACATTTGAATTAGAAGGGTGTTTTTTTTTCAACAAGGGGAAAGATTTTGATGAATTGTTTTGTAGCTACTTTGTCATATAAATTTTCAAGCCTTTTGCCTTTTTAAAAGATCTTTAATTTTTATACATATTGTCATTATTTTTTAATGAGAATCTTCATTTATGATTTATGCTGCTCTTGAATTTCCTTTCCCCAATGGATGAAACGTAGACAATATGTATCTCCGCCCCTCTCCAAGATATTTAACAGAAGAACCAAGTCTCTCCATATCCAGTTATGGATTTGCTGGAATGAGGAAGGAAGACAATATTTTCTTCTTTTAGTGATATAAATCTATTAAATAAGAAATAGATTCTTTTCTATACTTATTCTATGGAATTGTCTTGGCAGGAACAAAAGTCAAGCCACTTCACATCCTGCTTATTCCCTAATGTAAAATCTCTGAAAATATCACTTCACACTGTAAGATTGAAAAAAGCGTATTATTGCTACTGCTGAAGATTGGATTTTGATTAGTATCTAGCCTTTTGTCTTACGGTTTAGAAAGTTATGCATTATAGTAGGGTTATCTTCATTTATCTCCATCCTCAGGCAGGGAAAGGTGATGATTACTTGGCATAGATTTAAAGCTGAGTTTCCCACATCTGAAGCAAATGTGCAAGAAATTATACTGAACTTTAAAGTAGGGTAGTTATGAAAGCTTAAATTCACCACAATAATTAGAAATGTCTCAAAAAGATTTATGAATGATGCCCAGCAGCTATGCACTCCTATATTTTGTAGGCAACTTAAACCAGCCTTATACAACCTAATGATTTCTAGAGTCTGAGAACTGCTTGCTAGAACTGTTATCCAACAGAGGTAGGTTGTGCAGGGTGCCTGGTTGTGTGAGGCCAACATAAACTATATACATATCACCTACTGTCTGCATTTTGTAGAAATATCATCAGTAGATATTTTCTTTTCAGAGGGATCAAAGGTAAGTGGTATGGCAACTGCTTTGCTCAAAGTATAATCAGTCCCTTGTCATGGATAGGTTACTCCTTGTTAATCTTGGAGATGGATGGCTTTATAAATTTTTTAAATCAAGCAGTCAAAACTCCTCAAATTCTTATTCCCTGATTTCACATTCTCAGGACAGCCTTGGTGGCAACAGTAAGACTGCAATGGTTGCTACTGTCAGTCCAGCAGCAGATAATTACGATGAGACACTTTCTACCTTGAGATATGCAGACCGAGCCAAGAACATTGTGAACCATGCCGTGATCAATGAAGATCCCAATGCCCGAATCATCCGAGAACTGAGGGAGGAAGTAGAAAAACTCAGGGAACAGCTTACCAAAGCAGAGGTAAGTCTTGTTGTACAAAGGGCAACCGAAGGAATAATTCATTTAGTCAATCAATAGATTATGTCCCTCTCTTCCATCCTTAAAGCACATTCCAATCCAATTTGCAAATAATGTAAGCTGACTTTGAATAATGAGGTTCCCTGTGTACTGAATATGTTTGCTAGTTTTTTAGATTTTGCAAATTCCAAAGAGAAGTGTGTGCTTTCTGCTAGTGCAAGGTTATAGATTGCCTATTTCCCTCTCTCAACTACTCCTCTGATCGTGCTATGCCTATTCACCAATAGAATGGCAGAACCTTGCTTCTCACACCACACAGATCAAGGTTCAGTAAGCAGCCAATTCTGAATCTGTGTGCAAGAGAGTTTCTTCTTCTTCCAGGTTATACGTTCCGCAAATATTAAATAGTATCACCAAAATTCAGAAGCATAGCCATATTGCTGTATAAACCTTGCAGACAGACTTCCCAGAAACAAGTGCCTGGCATTATGAAGCAGGCTCAGGTTGTTGGAACAAACGTATTTTATTTTTGTGTAAGTCTCTGACAGCCTGAAGAAGATACAGTTCTGAATCCATGAAGACAACTGAGGGATTTTATTCTAGGAAGCTAAGAAATGGAAGCTGAAAATAGAACTAGCTTAGTCTTCCATAGGAAGATTTTCTTATAGGAAAAAAAATGGATTGCTCAGTTAGTGGAGTATTGAAAAACAGATCTCTGGGAAAGAGAATTCTGATGGAGGAATGTAATGGCTGGCAATCTAAGATGGATCTAGATGGTTTGGATTATTGAAGGTAAAGAAGAAGCCTAAGAGATAGTGTTACACTAGTGAATGATTGTTAGCCTGAGAGGAACTTGATGATTCCTGAAATATTACAGGGCAAGTTCTTAGAAGCTTGCCAAATAGAAATGCAGGCTCGATTGTGCCCAGCACAATAAAGAGGAAGGGGCTCCAGAGGACCTTTTTTTACCCATTGCAGATGGTTTTGCAGAAGCTGGATTCCCAGAATCACTAGTCAACCTGAATATAACTTCAGAAACCCAACACATCTAGACCTCTTTAGGTTGGAGAAGACAGCACTTGCTTCCATCATACCGTAGTTTCCATTTACTAGTTCCTAAAAAGCAAACAAACACATGTAGTCAAATAGAGAAAACAACACTTTTGTGAGATAAAGGAACTTGGAAGCAGGATGAAGCTAGAATTTCTTCTAATGGATTAGATGCAGAACAAAATTCCTGACAGTGGAGGAATAGGTTACGCCCAAACTCTGCAGATCTCTGGTAGGTCAAGAGAAAAGATTTAGATGTGCTGTGGTTTCACATATATTGCAATAGAAATAGTAATCTAAAACTCAAGTTTTGGGCTCTGCTGACCTTGTGAGAATAAATAGGTTTGTAGCTGTGCAGGCTGGGTTTATTTTTCACTCAAACTTCACTTTTCTAGTAACTCCCTGGCTGCCATGATCCTTCTGGATAAATTTTCTTCTTCGTGGAAAACAAGAATTTAGGATGACTTACACCAGTGAGGCTTCTCACGTACAGCCCTTTTGATCGTGGCATTATGGAGTTGCAGTTTGGCAAGGAGTGCTTGATAAAGCTCTCCGTAGATCAAGGCAAATTTGGTAACATCTAAATCAGAAAGCTTTCCTGCCAGTGAATTATCTATTCTGTTTCCTGCCCAAAGCACCGCAGAGTTTTTTTTCCTTATCCCACTTTAATGCATTGCCTTCTGCAGTTTTAGAGCCCTCTGCAGGTATTATAATACCCATTTTGCAAATCAGATCTTCACCCAAAATTTGGAAGAACCTGAAATTCTAGCCCACATATTTCATAGATATCCTTTCTGTAGTCACTATAATTCTGTTTCATTAGTTCTGAGGACATCTTCATTTGCTTTTTACAATTGAATTGGAACCCTAATATTACAAAACTTATTTCAGCTGCCATCACTTTACATAGGAAACTATTCCTTTAACTTTTAGGATTCTACTAATATACTTTTTCCCTTTTTCATGTTTTATGTTTTTTTAGTTTTCTGTTATATTTGACTAGTCATCAATCCTAATAAAATTTATACACATGTATTCTTGCATATACATACTTGCTTATACATGTAAGATTTATGTATGTGCACATACCTGTACATCTACATGCACACACCTACATGCCTGATACTTGCCTTTTTAGCAGTTTAATATTTAGTACAAAGTAATCATTTTAGTTTTTTATTGACAAAACAGTTTTATAATCCCATTAATTAGTTTTAATACTTAGAATCCTTAGTGTTTTATAACCTGCATTTATAGCAATATAATTGAATTATTTCATTTACTTTAATTGATTTTAGAAAATATTTATGCTTTTAATTTAAGCCATGTAATCTGTTAGAATAATTGCACAAAATGCTGGTCAGTAACTGTAATAAATTTAATAATAATACACAGTTGTTACACTTGGATTTCCTCTCAATCAGCATTGTAGTAAAATGCTGAGCTGGAAGTTCAAGATTTCTTTTTCCACCCGTATGCAGGTATCCTCTCCCAGTATTACACTCAATAAAGACATAGGTTTCCTGCATGTATTATTCATGGTAGCTACTTTTCAGTCACATAGATTGCAATGATAAGGTCACGAAGAATGCATGAAATCTTAATTTGATGAGCCTTCTAAGGAGAATTCTACATTGTGCTTTTTCTTTCTCACCTCTACTTCCCACCCACCCGTACCCGTTTAGGCTATGAAATCTCCAGAATTAAAAGAACGTTTGGAAGAGTCTGAAAAACTTATCCAGGAGATGACAGTAACCTGGGAAGAGAAACTCAGGAAGACAGAGGAAATTGCACAGGTCTGCATTTTTGTATTGAGTTTTGCTGGCACATAATTATCATTACTGTCACCTTTTGAACAAATCCTTCATGAAAGCTCATGATACCTCTGGATAAGCAGCACAATTTATGATCCTATGAATGAGTTATTTTTTAATTCCTAGGATGGTCAATTCAAGGAGAGATTATTGTTGCAAAGCAGTGATCTTCTTCTGCAACTAAATCAAACTTTGGACTGCCAAAATTAAGCCACCTTCATGGCTTTGTCGTTGGCCAAAAATAAATCATTGTTGATACATGTTTCTGGCAGTAACTGACATACTAGCAAATGGGCTGGGTTCTGCGGCCTTCTACATTCACATAGCATGTTATCTGTTAAGGGTACTGATAGCCAGCCCTACTTTAAGTATTCCCTGAGAGGGCCTCCATGGGATCCAAAAATCAAATAAAAAATTAAAGGACCAAAGGAATAAAAAATACATCATAAGATCTTAGGAAATGTTAGTGTTCCCACTTAAAACCTTGTAAAGATTTGTTGAGAAAGCCAAACACTTGTGAAATTGAGCACTCGCCTGAAAATTGGGCCATTTAACATTTGTTTGTTGCACCAAAATTCTACAAAACTCTTGACATTATGTATGTGTAAAGCCACACCCTATTTCCACCAGTGATTCCTGCTAAGAACCATTTTTCTAAATAAGTTTCATGTTGGAATAAACCGGATAAGAACTAATACTTCGGAGCATAATCTTCATCCATACCTTTTTAGCTTATATACCCAAGGAACGCGGTGGCTCAGTGGGTTAGGACGCTGACCTTGTCAATCAGAAGGTCAGCAGTTTGGCGGGTCGAATCCCGAGTGCCGCGTAACAGAGTGAGCGCTTGTTACTCATCCCGGCTTCTGCCAACCTAGCAGTTCGAAAGCATGTAAAAATGCAAGTAGAAAAATAGGGACCACTACGGTGGGAAGGTAACAGTGTTCCGTGCACCTTTGGCGTCTAGTCATGCCGGCCACATGACCACAGAGACGTCCTTGGACAAGCGCTGTCTCTTCGGCTTTGAAACGGAAATGAGCACCGGCCCCTAGAGTTGGAAGCGACTAGCACGCATGTGCGGGGGAACCTTTACCTTTACCTTTACCTTTACCTTTACCCAAGGCCCTGGTTTCTCAATTAATGGCCCTTGAGACTAAATTATACAGGAAGCTTGAACCTCTTTTCTCCTGTTCCCAGGATCACGTACATATTTCCTTTTTTTTTTGACAGTGGCTACTACTTTTGTCCAAATTTTCTTGGGAAATGGTGTTTCATATGGCTAAATTTCAAATCATATCAGCAATACTTTTTCCTGGGGGCGGGGAGGTTGTTAGGCTATATGAGCACAGCCAAAGGCTGTAGTGGCAGGACAATAATGTTAACATCTCATTGAACTGGACAGGTCAGTGATTTCAGGATCATTTCTTTTTTATATTGCCGATGTTGTCTTAATTTGATGAGTTAAGTCTAAATGTTGGTATTCATTCCTTTCTTTTTCAGTGGTTTGGTAGTATAATTTCTGGGATTCTGGATGTGTGAAAAGGGATTGGAACCAAATATGGGCCAAGGGTTGCAGGTTTTTCATCCAAAATAAAATTTGCAGATCAGGAGAGCAGCTGTGGTTGTAGCCATTCAAAGAGATGGATAGGGCTACAGTAGCCAATCATTGACTATGCCTTTTGTTTGCTTTCTCTGTTATGTGCGGGGTGAAGAATAATCACACATTGTGGGAGAATATATAATTCTAGTTGTTTTTCTAATGGTAACTCTAAAATAGGAACGGCAGAAACAACTTGAAAGCCTTGGCATCTCTCTTCAGTCATCTGGGATCAAAGTGGGTGATAACAAGTGCTTTCTGGTGAATTTGAATGCTGACCCTGCACTCAATGAACTTTTGGTCTACTATTTAAAGGTGAGATACAAGAAAGTTGTGTGAGGTTGTTTTAAAATTGCTTAAGTGTAAGAAGCTCTTACAGAACTTGTTCCTGAATTCTCCTCTAAGATCCATTGGCTTTTGAAAAGAGTCACATAAAAAATATTTCAAAGTTCACTCTGGATTTGATCATTTTTCTTATGGATCAAGACAGATTTGTTGGGCAAAAGCAGATTTTGTGATATTTCATTTCTGTCAAACTGGGTTCTTCAGGATACAAAGCTATTTATTCAGTGTCGGTGTACTCAAACCCAAGATTTTATTGTTAACTGTGAACTGCTTTCAACAGATACTAGGATATGTGTCGTTCTTTTTTATATTATGAAAAACAGATGATTTGTATCAATCATGATTTGATGTGTGCAGTTCCAAATCAGATTCCCCATAAATATATTTTCAAAACCATCATCAATTTGTGGATATAATCTGATTGGAGAAAATACATACTTCAATACTTAGTGCTTAAAACGCTATACAATATTTCTCAGCAGCTTTATACAATAAGTCATTCTTATTGTTCCCCTTGAGGTTGGCTGCCATGGAATTGTAACAGATTTCCCAGTTCTTGCTTTCTAGCCAGCTGCAAGCCATGATTATGAGGGAACTTGATTTGCACAATCATGGCTTGCATTACCACACATATAATGCCGAGTCATAATGCAATAGCAGAAGCATCAGGCAGGGAATGCAACTTTATGGAGCTAGCTCCTAAATGGCTAGGCTGCCATTTAAAGCAAGCCAATAAAATGGTATTATATATTGCAGACCTTTCTGCGAGTTGTGCAACGAATGGTTCTTTTTCTTATAATATTGTTTAGATATGTCAAAGCTGCTTATACACTTATTCAGACCTGTGAAATTATTTTAAATGCTGCCTCTTTAAGGAGAACCAGTAATCCTATTTATATTGGGCTAGCACCCTGAAGAATGTAAGGATGGGGGTTGGGGAAATCTTTAGTCATCACTGTTCCCTTGAAGCAACAAAAGAGCTGACTGAATAGCTTCAGAGAATTTCAAGGCAGTGTAGGTGTCTAGCTTTGTCAGCTGGCACTCCCCCCACCCAACTAGTTCCTGATGCCATATCTGTTTCTTTGCTACTCAGCATGAAAGCCTTCAAAGAATGTCTTGGCAACAAAATACATGCAGGGGTGACCATAGCTATCTGAAAAATATTAAGATTTCATTTTAGTACACAAAGCACCCTAATTATTAAGTATTAGTACCCTAATACTGGTATCTTAGAATTCAGAAAGGGAAGGAGGGAGGAAATTAGCACAATCATTTCAGCTCCTTTTGTATTACGTTTAGACTCCTTCTTTACTGTAGTGCCCATTTCTTTTGCCCTTTAGCATGGTTATTGTGGTTCATAGCCTCACAATTCAGATATATTGTTCAAGCTTATAATGAGCCACATGCCAGATTGTCTGAGGGAAGAATCTGTTCCAAGTGTCAAACTATAAAGAAATAAAAATGACAATGAAGCCCAAATCCATAAAAAGTTATCATTCCAAACAGCTGCAGCGAGTATTGTTATTCAGCATTCAACAGGGAGGCTGCATCTGGAGGGCCTCAATTTCCCTGCCTCCACTCTGATTTCCCCTCTTACAATTCAGTCTTTTTATTATGGTCTTCAATGGGACCATTGTTGTGTTCCCTGCTTTCAGAAATGGAGCAGGTAGCATCCATAAAGGATGCTTTGATTACTCAGAATGATGCTTCCCTGCAGCCACAAAATAAAATGAGATCCACGATATCTTGGTGCTAAGCGTTCAGGCAACCAAGCAGCACTTTCGGATCTGAAGAAACCATTTCCAACTAATTCACCTTCAGTCAGATGCTCGAATTCAAAAATAGAAAGATGGTTGTTGATCAATCCCAGAGGTAAGGGATGCTGCAAACCAGAAGAGTCCTTGGTAACCTTGATAACTTTTAAGACTTGTGGACTTGCAACTCCTAGAATCATGGCCGGCTGGGGAATTCTGGGAATTTAAGTCTAGAGGTCTTAAAGTTGCCAAGGTTGGAAACCTCTGTTGTAAACTATAGCTTTGCAATTCTAAAGCACCCAGGTTTCCAGGCTTATTTGGCTATGGCTTTCTTATTCTGAGGATTTATGATGAATGTAATTAAATGTAATTGAGTTTTTACTATGATGTTTATTTGTTTTGCTGTAAGCTGCTTTGGGAAGTTAAAAAAAGGTCACAGAATTTTAAGAAACAATGACGCATGCTTCTTTTTCCTTTCAGCATTCAGACTACTGTCCTAGAAAGACAGGTGAAGATCAGTAATATTAGTAAAGTTAATGGCAAGAACAGTATAATTTCCATTATAGTATAGCCAGCATCTTCTTGGATGACTGACTAGCTGGATATATTGTTCTTTATCAGAATTGTGCCCTAATTTAAAAATAATACAGGGGAGAAGAAAGGAAAGCTAGTTTAATAAGAAGTTTGATTTGTTGGTGTTTTTTTCTCTTATCCTCTCATTGTTTCCCCCATTTATTTCTTGCCATCATACTCCCCCCCTTTTTTTGCTGTTGTTAAACAAACAATATACAAAAGTGGATGCACTGCATGAAAGCAAATACAAACAAAGTGCAATCCTGGATTATTTCCATTTCAACTGGTTGGATAATATCTGTAACTCTTGAGGACTAGAAGCTGAGCTTGTTCTTTCCTTCTACTTCAGTACACTTCACAGTTCATTTTTTTTCTGTGTTGTGATTTTTTATAAGTAAGTGCAAGGGGAAGCAATGACTGAGTGCACACTTGATGCTAAGTTGTGCTGCAATCCGTTTAGTTTTGCTTTATTGTGATGTGAAACCAGCCATAATTTTCACAGATTACAGTTTGCTAGAGCCCTTTCAGATAGCTGGACTAGATGAAGTGAGAGTGGTCAGTTTCATATGTGGCAAGTAATATGAATTTCTGTTGGATTTCAGTGGACCTGATCTTGAATCTTTTGCAGGAGCACACACTCATTGGATCTGATAATTCCCAAGATATACAGCTCTGTGGATTGGGGATTCTTCCTGAACACTGTATAATAGATATCACTGGGGATGGACAAGTCATGTTGACACCTCAGAAGAACACCAGGTAACTGAGTACCGTATTATGTTTATAGAGGCAAGAATTTTGCTCTTATATCAGGATTAAATGAAGCATGGAAGAAGCTCCACAATTGGATTTTGGAACCTTTCTAGCTAAATGAAAGGACCCACGTTTCCCCCTGGCTGCTTGCTTTTTTCATTCCAATACTTTTCCAGTAGAGTAAATGCATGCACATAATTGGAATAAATAATAGTGCCAAAACTGTGGGCTTCCTTGGCTCAGAATGTTTGTGTATTCAGTAAAGTGAGAGGGAAAACTCCTTGAACATCCCTGCCCCCTGCTGCATTGACCAGAAGCCCTGAAACAAGCAACATGCCTAGGAAAGAGTTGCAGTTTTCAGCTATGGAAAGCAAAGAGGCACAGGAAATAATTGCTCAGATCAGTTGTTGCTCCCTCTCCTAAATTTTCATGCTCTGTTCCCTGGTGGCATGTATCTGGTGGGTGCAAAAGAGGTTTGTTTGGGATGGTTTTTAAACAGCAGATATTACAAAGAGACAAGTAGAACTGGAAAAAACGACGACCTCTTTCAAGCAGGAAGAAGATTCTACCAAAAGATTTTCCTTCTCCAGTTATAGAAGCACCGATATGTATCTTCCTTGCAAAAGGGAAAAGAAAGTATTCAGATGTGTTGGGTTATCTTCAATTTATTTTGTCATGCAACGTCTCTGCTTTGCTGCTCTGCCTCAAAGGAGGGGGATCATCACAAGTTCTTCGCATTATGTTTTTCTTAATCATTGCCATGTGGCATTAAGGGCAGGCCAAATTCTTGATGTGGGAATGACTATATTTACTATTTTTTCCTCCAACACAGGACGTTTGTGAATGGTACAGCTGTTGTAGGTCCCACACAACTGCACCACGGTGACAGAATTTTGTGGGGAAACAACCACTTTTTCCGGTAAGTTGCTGATTCATTTCGTTTTCTTCTTTAATCGGTACAGCTTTGAGACGTACGAGTTGGATTGCCTTTGACACCATTTATAAATATAAATATAATAAATAAATAAATTTAATATCTGAAAGCTGGCTGTGGAGGCTCAACTCTACAATATGCATCTGCTGGTCTTGTCCTGTGCTAAAAGTCAAGATAATTTAGCCTTCTTCAACCAGGCAACTGTCAGATATTTTGGAATTACAAGTCCCAAAATTCCTCCCACCAGCAAGATTAGTGGCTATGCTAGCTGGGAATTTAGAATTTCAGAAATTGTAAACAGTTTTTCTTTGTTTCTTTGATGTCGTGGTTATAATTTTACTGTACAATGTTAAACCTTATACAGTGGCTGAACAATTTTTAAAATTGTTATAGTGTTGCTATACCACCTGGGACCCTTGGGTCATTGTTTCAGAGATATTTCCTTAACAACGACTAACATGCCCCTGCGTACCCTCCCTGTCCCCTTGCTATGACTCCCTTGCACCCTTGTATACTTCTTCACAGTCCTGCACACTCCACCGAGCTGTGCAACCTGCCTCCCCCACAAAGCACTTCTCACACACTTCCCTGACCCCTGTGGTGCCTCTTGCAAACCCCTATACACCCTCCCCAACCCAGGCCTCTCATGCACCTCTTGTGTACTCCCCCTCACACACTCTCCCCAATCCCACATGGCATGTCTTGCACATCCTATGCACTGTCCCTCACCTACACTGAGCTTCCTTTGCATCCCCACAACTCTTTCCATCTCTCTCCCGCCTGGCAGCAATCACTGCCAACCTGGGACTTTCAAATTCCTGCTGGATTCTAAATTGACTTTCCTTGTGGGAAACTGGCAGGGAATATTGGAAATGATTATCTCATGGCTGCGGTTGACTGTGGCAGTGCAGCAGCACTGAATTGGCCATAACTTTGTCAAGTTTCAATCCCATGGGAGAAATGATTCCCAGAGTTTGGAGTTATTCTCAGCCCATCTCAGATATGTTCATTCAAAAAAAAATGTTCTCCTATGATGCACTGTTTTTGCCCACTTGAAAATTACAAATGGGCAAAAGGAGAGTTTTAGTAATATATGGAAGATGTGCAGGAGGGGAAATGCAGGCAAAAGAGGGCTTAGTCTTTTATCATTTGTGGCTGACCACCTTAGGATCATCTCAATATTTTAAGGCAATTTGCCTAAAATTATAAGGAAAGTAGGTTTACACATTTTCTTTAAAGACTTCACACTTTTCTTTATGGCAATGTATTGCAATCTCAGCAACTTTAGGATGTGTGGATTTCAACTCCCAGAATTTCCAAGGAAGCATGCTGGTAGGGGAACTCTCAAACTGCACAGACCTTAAAGCTGCTGAGGTTGAGAAACACTGCTTTACGCTTGAGGGTTGGGTTTGGGGCTTTTCTGGATGTTTAGATGTTTTAGACATTTCAAGTGAAAATAAATTCCAGCATTCAGGAGGAATGATCTGTCACTCTTAATAGCTGTTCCGGCTGCTCTCTTTTCTGTGTCTCTGTTATGCACATTTCAGGGCTGAGATAATATGTGATAAGAATGTAAGAAGAGCCCTTAGATCATTTTTTTTCTGCATCCCTGGCTGAAATCACTTGACTTCTGGAAGTACCCAAATACAGCAAGGAAGAAAGTAGAAATCTTCTGCATTTATTTTATTTATATTTCCTAATTCTTAACTGCCTGTCTCCCCCAGGTGTCTAGGAGAACTGGTGCCAGCCAGTTTTCTGCACCCACTTCTCCGTGCCCACCACCACAGCCGACCCACCACTATTTATGCTTGGTGGGCCCTCTGGTGGCTCTCCTCCCCTAGCAATGGTCCACCAGCGCTCCTGCCTTGTCGTCTTGTCCCAGGCGATTCACTGAGGGACACTTGTCCCTGGGCAATTTGCTGTGGGGGACAATTAAATGCGCCTCCTGGTCGCTGAGTGGGGCAGGCAGCGGCCGTGGATGCTGGGCCAGGAGGCAGGAGACAGTTGCTATGTGGGGCAAATAGCTGTGCAACACCTCCAGCCAAGGGCCCTCATCAAGGCTAGTAGCCACTGGTAACTTGAACCTTCACAAATTTGGAAAATCCCCCTTTAAAACAACCTAAATAAGCTTAGTTACAGATGAAAGCCTGAAAATAATAATAATTTTCTTCAGTGTGATTTTATTCCATTTTGGATGTTGAAGTGAAATTATATTCATCTAAAAGTACAATTATCTGGATGTTTTCAGTATGATATATAAAAACTTAAAAAGCCGATAGAAAAGAAATCCCAGGTGTTGGACAACATGCTCCTTCAAACGGAAAATGTAATGAACAAGGCTCCGCAAACTTCTTGTCCCAAGTCTTGGATGAAGAGGAGACTTTTTAAAAGACTTCTAGAATGTCATCAGGGTATGAGCTATATGGATCTCCAGGGAGACATTATTCCAGAGAGCAGATATGCAGTAGATATTGGGTCACAATATCACTATTTGATTGAAGGGACTCAAAGTATACCAACTTGTGAACAAGATAGACAAGCTTACTGGATAGGGAGAAACCATGGGGTGTAGGCTGCTGCCTTTCAGATAACTTGGCCCAATGCCCTGAAAAGCTTATATAGGTGATAAACAGTATACTGGCAACCAGTTCAATTCACAAAACACTGGTTTCACATGACATATCAGGGCATGCCCAACACTTCCTGTATCACATCTGGGTCAGCTATAGTTTCTGGGTGGTCTTCAAGAATAGCTCCTTGTAGAACACATTACAATAGTCCAATATAATCCTTAGAATATTTCAAACTGTTAGTAATTGCCCAAGATTTTTTTTTAATTTGGAAATTCCAAACATCACTTGTTTGGCATTAATTAAATTAAAATAGAATACAGCAAAGGGCCCAAATGCAAAAAGAGGTTTAACTCCAAAGACCTAACCAAAATAAATAGTTATCTGGAAGTAACTTAACATCTGAACAAAATATTATATTGGTATCCCCTTTCCCACAAATTAATTCAGACATGAGTTTTGCTACACCAACCTTTTTGAAATATACATAAGCTATGACAAAAGCTTAGTGGAGCCTTGGCAAGGAATTTAGCCATGTTCACTTACAGATATCCTCCAGGTGTGTTAGAATTGCCCAACAATTGGTGGAAGCTGACCTTCAGGACCTCTGTATCTCATTAATAGCAGCCATAATCTCTTATGTCTTAGTGTAATGGATACTGTTATCTTCTCTCATTGACAAGGCATCTTCTGCATTTGTTTTTCAAAATCAAATAAAACCAGTTTTCAAAGGTTGGTGTTTGTTAGCATTTTTCTTTTCTGCTTAAGGTTGAATTTGCCAAAAAAGAAAAAGAAAATAGAAACAGAGGATGAAGACAAAGATAGTTCAATGAAAGGAAGCAACAGCTCTGAACAGCTGGATTTAGATGGAGACAGCTCCAGTGAGGTATCCAGTGAGATCAGCTTTAACTATGAATATGCCCAGATGGAAGTAACTATGAAAGCTCTTGGAGGAAATGGTAAGGAATGTGGATGCATTGTTTCCACTGTATGGTATGCCATTTTGCAAGTGGTTGCAATTCAAGGTTATGATTGTGAGATACATTGTAACTGGAACAAGAATTTTAACACAGTACTACCCTCAATAGCTTACTGGGGACAATTGTTCTGCTTTGATTTGTCTGCAAAATATAAAAGCAATGGTGGTGCAGTGGTTAAAATGCAGTATTGCAGGCTAACTCTGCCCACTGCCAGGAGTTCAATCCTGAGCGTTTCAACGTTGACTCAGCCTTCTATCTTTCCAAGGTCGGTAAAATGAGGACCCAGATTTGTTGGTGGCAATAGGTTAACTCTGTAAACCACTTAGAGAGGGCTGTAAAGTAGTGTATTTGTCTAAGTGCTGTTGTTATTGCTTTATGCAATGAACTTCTGTGATAGCAAGTTATCATGGAAGATAAGCATTGGGGGCCAAAGCATTCTTCAAAGCTCGGATTCGGACCGGTTTGGACACCAGCTGGGCAGAGTCTGACGATCAGGACACGGGCGGTCTTGTCAATGTTATCTGGGAGGAGTTCGATTCTGTGACCCCTGATGAAGTGGACAGGATTATGGGGAAGCTGAGTTCCACCACATGCTTATTGGACCCGTGCCCTTCTTGGCTGGTTTACGCAGCTAGGGAGAGGACACGAGGCTGGCTCCAGGCGGTTATATCTGCTTCTTTGAGTGAGGGTTATTTCCCCACCGTCTTGAAGGAGGCGGTGGTGAGACCTCTCCTCAAGAAGCCTGCCTTGGACCCAGCTGTATTGAACAACTTCCGTCCAGTCTCCAACCTTCGCTTTCTTGCGAAGGTTGTTGAGAGTGTGGTGGCGCATCAGCTCCCTCTGGTCCTGGATGAAGCGGATTATCTGGACCCTTACCAATCGGGTTTCAGGCCCGGGCACAGCACGGAGACGGCATTGGTCGCTCTGGTGAATGATCTCTGGAGGGCTCGGGATAGGGGGTATTCCTCTGTCCTAGTCCTATTAGACCTCTCGGCGGCTTTTGATACCATCGACCATGGTATCCTGCTGCAGCGTCTCAGGGGATTGGGAGTGGGAGGCACGGTTTTTCAGTGGTTCTCCTCCTACCTCCTGGGACGCTCGCAGTCGGTGTTGGCAGGGGGGCAGAGGTCGACCCCTAGGACTCTCGCTTGTGGAGTTCCTCAGGGGTCGGTCCTCTCGCCTCTCCTGTTCAACATCTATATGAAGCCGCTGGGTGAGATCATTCGTGGTTTTGGAGTTGGGTATCATCAATATGCTGATGATACCCAACTTTTTATTTCGACCCCAAACCACCCCAGTGATGCCCTCGCTGTGATGTCCCGTTGCCTGGAGGCGGTTCGGGTCTGGATGGGGAGGAACAGATTTCAACTCAACCCTGACAAGACTGAGTGGCTGTACATTCCGGCTTCCCGAGACACCTGGGATGTTCCACCTCTTTCTATGGGGGGTGAGCTTTTACCCCCTGTGGATAGGGCTCGCAACTTGGGAGTCCTCCTAGATTCACGACTCACTTTGGAGGATCACATAGTGGCCGTGACTAGGGGGGCTTTTGCCCAGGTTCGCCTGGTGCGCCAGTTGCGGCCCTATCTGGATCGGGAGGCCTTGTGTACGGTTACTCATGCGCTCGTGACCTCTCGCCTAGACTACTGTAACGCTCTCTACATGGGACTTCCCTTGAAGACTACTCGGAGGCTCCAACTGGTACAGAATGCGGCCGCGAGAGTTGTCTTGGGAGTTTCCCGGTACTCCCATGTTACACCTTTGCTCCGTGAGCTGCATTGGTTGCCAGTTGTCTTCCGGGTAAGGTTCAAGGTTTTGGTTATGATCTTTAAGTCCCTACATGGCATGGGTCCGCGATACCTCGAGGACCACCTGCTGCCGGCGTCGACTCCCCTCCGCCCTGTGCGCGCCCACAGAGAGGGCCTCCTCAGGGTGCCTCCTGTCAAGGAATGTCGACTGGTGGCCCCCAGGGGGAGGGCCTTCTCTGTGGGTGCTCCGGCGTTATGGAATCAACTGCCGGTCGAGCTCCGGATGGCATCAGACCTCCGATCCTTCCGTCGCGGGTTGAAGACCCATTTATTTGAACTAGCGGGTCTGGCCTGATGGGGGTACTTGGGTTTTTTATTGGTTTGTTTTAGTATTCTGGTTTTAACTTGGGCATTAATTTAATTATTTTTTAATGTTTGTATTGGTGTTTATATTTATGCCCTGTGAACCGCCCTGAGTCCCTTTGGGAGAAGGGCGGTATAAAAATCTCAATAAATTAAATTAAATTAAATTAATTCTGTGAAAACCACATCGATGCCACCTGCCTAATGATATCATTGTGCATACGACACAAAAAATTATACAATTTGGGCCATTTATGATTGTGATACAATTTCCAGGTATTATATCAGGTATGTATAAACTAGGTAGTGAGAGGCTATATATGAGTGTAGCTTTGGTTTGTTTTATAACACTTGAAAACCTACGAATCTATAATTAAAACTTTATATTATCAAGGAAGATTAGCATTATAAGACAGTTGAGGTAGAAACATAATCATAAAGATAGTAGCCCACAACTGGTTACATTTGAAAATATCCTGGCCATCTTTAAAATATTGCCTGAAGAGAGAAGGATAACATGCAGTCTTAATAGCTTTTTATACTGATTCCATTGATCCTCCTAGTACAGCTAATTCTGTAGCCTAGATGCTGCAACTCAGTCGGCGTATAAGCCTAATATGCATGGGTCAAAATATTTTGCAAGATTTTAGTGAGGATAATTTGTTCATACCCCCACCCCCAAGTGTATTGTCCAACCCAAGGTATTAGACAAAGATCAAATATTGAATTGATTTGAAAGCTCTGTCATACAAAAGAGGAATATGCAGTATTAAATTGCATATAATCTTTTCTATCTGTTTCTACACGGGCCTCAATTGTCCCCATCTCTAATGAACTAAGCTGCATGTAACTGGTAAGGGGCAAGGATAGTATTAAACAAAGATGTGCTTTTTTTAGTAATTTGGCCTGTCGTCCTACATTTTTGTAGTTTAGCAAACCCATATTTAGGTATTGATTCACTGAGCCTACCTGAATATCTTTTTCCATTTGACCGGAAAATTAAGAATGATTACCTGGGTAATATTCATGTTGTTTCTTTGGAAACAAGATAGAAATGGTTTGCTATGGCCTCCTTTCAAGCTTTTGTTGACTTCCCAATTTGTTTCCCATCCAATTACTAATCATATTCAAACCTGCATAGTCAAGTTCAATTAAGAGATACTGTCCACTGAGATAAGGCAGCCAAAATAATAATCATCATCATCAACAACAACTCAAAAGATTATTTGAAAAAACCTATTGATTATTTTCCTAAACTAAGAGTCTAGAAGCTATTCCTGAGACTATGTATTCCATTTCATAATCTAAAAAGCTGACCTCTGAAATTGGAATCCCATCTTTTAAAAGGCCTCTCCTACTAATCTTTCTCCCAAAAAAGATTTATGCTGAAAAAAAGATCCTTTGAGTAGCCAAAGTAAACTGTTTAGAGCTTTAAAGATGAAAAGCAACAACTTGAATCATGCATGAAAAATAACCAGAATTGAGTGCAAACCATTTAAATGGACATAAAATGGCCGTAACATCACGCCAGGAGTTAATAGCTAACAGCTTCATTTTGTGCCAAAGGAAACTTCTGGAAATTCTTAAAGGTCAACTTTATATACTGTGCATTGCAGTAGTCTAATTGTGATTTGAACAAGTGTGGAAAAGTAAATTTACCACCCAGAGTGAGCAGGCACTTCTTTTCCCTCTTGAGAGCCAGAGTTTTGGTGCAGCCTGGGAAAGAGGGTTAAAGCAGCAGCCCCACCCTCTCCTTAATTAGAGGGTTTATCCCCTAAAACAAAACAGAAAGCCAGCTTGTGTGTGTGAGTCAAAAAGAGACAGAGAGAGTCAAGCCAAAAAGACAGCAAAGAAGCAGGAAAGAGAAACCTTCAACGCAAAGGCAGCAATTTTCAGACAGTGAAAGAAAACTGCAATTCTTGGAACTGCAAGACTAAGAAGCAGAGCTGTGAGATGCAAAGGAAAAGAGACCAACCAGAATCTGCAAACCAAAGCAGGCCCATTGCCTGCAGGGACCCAGGTGCAGAGCTCCACAAACCGGCTCCAGAAACAGAGAACTGTGAGTGCTGGGGTGGGGGAGGGGAGAGCAAAACTCATTCACAAGTCTATAGAGCAGAGGCCCCCAACCTTTTGGGCACCAGGGACAAGTTCTGTGGAGAGAGGTTTTCCCATGGCCCGGAGAGGCCATGGTTTCATGTGCTGCCTGCATCCCACGGATGGGGCTTCTCTTGTTTGTGCAGACCAGTTTCTGCTATGCCACGGACAGACCGGTGCCAATCCAGGGACCAGGGATTCGGGGGCCCTGCTATAGAGCATGGTGTCCAACCTTGGCATGTTTGACCTGTAGACTTCAGGCTGGCTGAAGAATTCTGGGAGTTGGAGTCCACAGGTCTTAAACTTTCCAAGGCTGGAAATCCCTGCTATAGAGCAATGAAAAGAGTTTTCACATACAAATGTACTGGGACTGGTATAGGAGCTGAAGAACTGGGGGTAAAGAAAACACTTAAAGAGCTAAGAAGTAGTTAATTTAGGAAAACATAATGCTGCAAACATGGAGATAGGAAGTTAGACATGGAATATAGAGATAAAAATAGAACTTTGTCAATTAAATAAGATAGAAATAGTTGTAAACTTAAAAGCAGGGCTTTTTTTCTCATAGAACGCTCAGAACGGCATTCTGGCACCTTTTTTTGCACACACACAAAAATGCTTTTGCACAAGCTGTGCTACTCCCTCTATTGGCTTTTGAAAGCCAGTAGGAATTGCTGCTGAGTGCGCCAAAAGACAACTTGCACAGGCAAGTTGTCTGCAGCAAAGGCAAGTTGGCAGGAACTTTGTACCCCTCCCTGCAAATACACCATCTCAGCTAGGTAAGTAAGAGAGGACAAGGAATTGGAGGTTGGTTCTGCACGGGTAGCATCGCTGGCGGAGCGGTTGTGAGCAGGGGTGCTGATGCTGTGGGAGCTGCGGGGTGCGCTCTGCATGGGGTGGGCGGCGTTGCTGGTAGGGTGGTTGCGAGCAGGGGTGCCAAGTGCGGGCTGCCCCCCAAGACCGGAGTCAGCACCTGAGCGACTGGTGCTGTGGGAACGTGGGGCAGGTGACATCACTGGTGGGGTGGGGGTGGCGGCAGCGGGCTGCCCTCCAAGGCTGGAGTCAGCGCCAGAGTGGCTGGTGCTGTGGGGTGGGCAGCATCATTGGGGTGGTTGTGAGCGGGGGTGGTGGGGTGGTGGCAGTGGGCTGTCCCCCAAGGCCGGAGTCAGTGCCTGAGCAGCTGGTGCTGTGGGAGCCACCAGGCATGCTCTACATGGTCAGCTTCATCCCTTTCTCGTGGAGGACAGAGGGGGAGTTATGGTTTCAATGCCATCAGGACTGTAGTTCCCACGGAAAACAAGTACTCGCAGCTCCTGCTCCTGCACTGAAAAGGGTTTACTCTTTACTCGGCGGCTCGGGGGCTGAAACGGCTTGCAGTGATGGGTCCAGAGGTGTGTGATGTGAAGGCTAGATTTTCCCCTGTCCTCTGGTAAACAGGTGGACTTCCCCTGGCCCAGTGCAGGACAAAGTCTTGGGCACCATAGCTTTTATGGGCAAAGGTGTCTGTTCTAGGCCGGGCCCCGCGGGCAACTTTGAGGTGAACAGGTGGTTGGCCTTGGGCTGAGACCGTTTGCTTTTGACGTCCTGGGTCCTGGAGGACGAGGCCTCTTTCTGCATGTGGGCCGATTCCACCACCGAGGCATAGCTGTCCACACCGCTTAGGGAGCTACGCAACACCGATGCTGCACAGAAGCCGGAGGACCAGGCTGGGGATGTGGTGGCAGTAGATGAAGAGGAGAAAGAAGTAGAGGATCGCAAAATGGAGGGGGTGAGACCTTCCGGGGAGATGATCTTCATGTTGGTGTTATGCAACACACTGGGCCGCTGCTGAATGTTCTGTGTACGAGGGGAAACTGGGGAGTGTTTGTGAGAGTGTGCGGATGTATGGCCGCTGCTGTGCTCTGTGCCTGGCCTCCAGATGGGCACATGCTCCACCGTGGCCATGCTGGTCACCACCAATTTCTTGCAGCCCCGCCATGTAGAGCAGGCCCCACAGCACCAGCTGCGCCGGCTCCAGTCCTGAGGGGCAGCCCACAGCTGACACCCCTCACGCCCGTGACTGCAACAGCTCTGCCGCCCCCGCCTCCTGCACCCGCCAAGATGAAAGTTCCGGCACCTTTTTTGTTTTTAGAAAAAAAGCACTGCTTAAAAGTAAGATTGTAGAATAAAATAAGGAAATAGAAACAAATACAGAATTAGGATTAAGATTAGATATAAGGAATAAGAGTTTAATTTTGTATAATGAAATTATTTTTGTAGGGAAAAACAAATAAATCTTCAGGTTTGTTATCTGGCCCAGATTAAGAAAAATCCCAACACCAAGGTTTGGGTTTCTGTGATATTAGCTCTGGTGCAATGAAGCTGAAATAAACTAATTTAGGTAACTGTTTTTCCAAGCAATCTTTGGGAAACTGAGGCAAAGATCCATTCGTACGTCTCTGAGTGTACAACTGTCCTCCTTTAAAAACCAAGCTGCCATCCTGTGTAAGAAACACAGACTATGGCTCTACATTTAAATTTATTGTAGAGTTGTTTTTTCCAGGCCAGGGGTGTTCAAGCTTGGCAGCTTTAAGACTTGTGGACTTCAACTCCCAGAATTCCCCAGCCATCATGACTGGCTAGGGAATTCTAGGAATTGAGGTCCATAGGTGTTAAAGTTGCAAGCTTGGACACCTCTGTTCTAGGCTTTTACCTTGTGACATCTATCTTCCTCTCTGCTTAGATCCAATGCAGTCCATTTTACAAAGTCTAGAGCAACAGCATGAAGAGGAGAAGCGGTCAGCACTGGAGCGGCAGCGACTTATGTATGAGCATGAACTAGAACAGCTCCGGAGGCGTCTGTCTCCAGAGAAGCAGCATTTCCGCACCATGGACAGGTTTTCCTTCCATTCTCCCAATGCACAGCAACGTTTACGCCAGTGGGCAGAAGAGAGGTGGGTGAAGGGAATAAACTTTGGAGGTCTGGTATTTTTCCTTATTCTCTTCTTTGGAGAATACTCATCTTGGCATATGTTTGGATTAAGACAATAGATACATTTTATACATCAATGAATAAAATAACTTTTTTACCAGGTTTCCCCAAAAGTAAGGCCCAGTCTTATATTATTTTTGCCTCCAAAAGAGGCATTAGGTTTTATTTTCAAGGGCGTCTTATATTTTTTGTGAGATCTGCCTCTCCCATCCAGCAGGAGCCTGCGTGGCTGCTGGCCCACTTCTGCTGCAGCTGCTCGCGGCAGGAGGCTGTGCGGCACATCGCACTGCTGCTGCCACAACGCGGTGAAGCAGGTGGGGAAAGGGGTGGAGCTACCCCATGAGTCCTGCACCCGCTTCCTTCAGGGCCCCCCCACCCAGGCCATTCCTTGCTCGGCGATCTTCCCTTTCACTCCCCTCCTGAGTTGGACTGCCATGCTATGGAACAAGGGTGTGGTAGACCCGGTCCCCCATCACCATTTCGGACCAAGGGGGGAGTGACGGCGAAAGGCTCTGCTGCCGCTATGCGCTGCTGGATGGGCTTTCTTTGCACTTCTCTCCACAGATCACCTGCCCAGCGGCAGCCGCTGCCTCCTTCTCCTCCACCAACTCTTTAGTGGCTTGTGCCATGGCCAGACAAAAGCCTTTCACGCCGCCTCCCTCCACCAGTCCTCTGTCGCTGCCACTGGAGAGAATGGAGAATGGGGAGCAGAACGGCTCTGCGCAGCAATGCAGAGCAGAGTACTTGCATGCCACCGTGCATCACCCCGTGTCTCCCTTCTCCATTCTGGTAATGGCAGCCCCGTTTCCTGCCGCTTCTCCTGGCGCTACTGTAGAGTTTGGCACACCACCACCCAGCTCCTCCCTCTTCCTGAAAGCAAAAAAATTCTTCACTAACCTGCTTTCCAGCTCTGGCGCGTTTCTCTCCTTCCGCTGTCAGGAAATTTCTCCTTAGTTCTAGGTTGCTTCTCTCCTTGATTAGTTTCCATCCATTGCTTCTTGTCTCACCTTCATGTGCTTTGGAGAATAGGTTGACTTCTTTTTTGTGGCAAACCCTGAGATATTGGAATACTACTGCTATCACCCCTTAATCCAGGGTTGTCAAACTCAATTTCATTGAGGGCCGCATCAGCATTGCGGTTGCCCTCAGGGGACTGGGTGGGTATAGCCAGGGTGGGCGTGGCCTACTGGGTGGGCGTGGTTAGAGTGCGTATGGCCTACTGGGTGGGCGTGGCCAGCTCTACATCGTTCGCATCAAGGGGGCCTATGGGGGCCTGGGCAGGAGTGGGACAGATCTGAGGGTCTTGGGCAGAAGGAGGGTCTCTGGGCCAGGGCCAAGGCAATGGGGGCCGTTCCCCCAGTGTTTTCAGGATGGCTTCGCGGGCCACATGAAACCACTTTGTGGGCCGGCTTCGGCTCCCGGGCCTTGTGTTTGAGATGCCTGCCTTAGTCCTTCCTTTCATTGGTGCAAAAATGGTTAACTGATTGCACCAGAGCAAAACATCCTTATCAGTGTGATTATTGCAGTGTGTTTCTAAATAAATATTTTCTTTTAAACTCCATCCTCCTTTTTGTCTTTCCCTTGTTTTGCAATAGAGAAGAGATGCTGAACCACAGCCTGAGGAAATTGAGGGAGCAGATTATGAAGGCCAACTTGTATGTTAGGGAAGCCAGCTTCATTGCAGAAGAGATGGACAAAAGGACTGAATATAAGGTGACTCTCCAAATTCCAGCCTCAAGCCTTAACGCAAACAAAAAGGTAAGGCACTTAAGTCTATTCAGGCACATACAGTATGTTATCTGCTAAGATGTAGCAGTCCAGATGAATATTTTCTGCTATTCCAAAGGTGATATTTAAGCAGGGTATAGAAATTTTCTTTCTGTTGATTTAACATGATGTGTATAAAATGGGAGTGGACACTTGCTAGAGAAGGGCAAAGGGCAGTTCACAGCCAGTTTAAACTAGCAAAATTTGAGCAATTAAATGGTTTATTTACTTATTGTTATTCAAAACATGCATGTATCTGTCTGCAGTGGCTCTACATTTATTGATGTCCAGTTTTACTACTCACAGGCCACGTTAATGGAACTAGTTAATGTCATGACTTATTAAAATCCTTTTCTGGGTTCACCTATTATACTGAATGATAAATGAACCCAGACACCACTAAACTACCAAAAATCTTGAACTAAAGTTAATATTAACCAAGCTTTGAATTTTTGCAAACCAACTGCTAGGATTTTAACTGACCTGGTTAGGCAACTTCTGTGGATTGCTATGTGACTATGTAACCTTCATGGCATTCCTTTTTACTGATTTAAGTAAAAAGGCTGCAGACTCACCACTGTTTTAAAAAAAGGAGGGGAAGCTCAGATTTCAAGAAAAGAATGTGGGAAATATATCAAGTTCTGCGACCTTCAGTTCTCCTCAAAACAGGCTGTACTGAAATTCAACTAGAGAGGAGAAAGTGGTGAAAGAATGTTTAGTTTCATAGTGCATATGATCATTTGCTGATGAGATGTTCCTATCAGTTATCAAAAAAAAAACCCATGAATAAATCTTACAATGATGAACTGTTTATCCAAGCATCAGTTTAATTTAAATATTTATGTTCAGTGTCATAATTTTCTTTTAAAAATGAAAAATGCCTTTTTAAATGTAAATTTACCAGCTCTGGACCAAGTGGATTAAATTTCTCCTCCAGAGAAAGATTATATAACTCACAAATACACTATTCTGGACTATGTTTTTTAAATTTGGCTTTTATTGAGTTAAATTGTCATGTATCTATTACATTTATTGTTTAATTCTTTTTTAAATTTTCTATTCCATGTTTCTTAAATTTTTTGTTGTGAGCCGCCCTGAGTCCTTAGTGAGAAGGGCGGCATATAAATTCAATAAATCTAATCTAATCTAATCTATTCCAAATAAGATGGTGGTCTTTTTCTCAGATTCTGTTTATTTATTGATGTTCAATTTGATTTGATTTTAAGACCTCCCATTTCAAAAAGTGTTCTTGGGATTTAAAAAAAGAAAAGAAAAAGAAAAGAAAAATATTGGGTGTGAGAGCAGAGAATTCAAATATACCCCCAGGTAAATTTGTCTTGATTTTGAAATGAATATTTATTGTGGCCAAAAGAATAGGTATAAATCCAAACAAGATACTGAATCTTGGTTACAAGTAAAAATGGATCATACTACATAAAGTCTGCCAAGTGCAAAAATTTAATATAACTTAGACTGCAGTATAATCTCTACCTTGGGGGCACTGACAGAACATGCCCACTTCAATAACATCCTCGGAATGTAGTTAACCAACAAACATTTAATATAAAATTTGGCGGATTTGTCAGTTAATGAAGTTAATGGTGAGACAATCATTCCTTGATGAGCTCCAACATAAAAATTTTCAAAACAAAAGGCTGTATTTGACGATTTCACTTCTTATTACACAGACAAATTTGTGCAGAAAAAAATATTTTTTGTATCTTCCCTGGAAGATATCAGAAGATAATACAATAATACAGTCAAGCCAAGAAAAAGCTTGCCAATCCTGAGCTTACTCAAGTTCTCAAGATAGGCAGGTAACAAAAAGATTTTTCATTATTTGCATTGATTCTCTCTCTCTCTCTCTCTCTCTCTCTCTCTCTCTCTCTCTCTCTCTCTCTCTCTCTCTCTCTCTCTCTCTCTGCATTTCTTCTTCCTTCTGGGCGTTTTGTAGCGGGGTGCAGTTCTTAGTGAGCCAGCCATTCAGGTGAGACGAAAAGGGAAGGGCAAACAAATCTGGTCCCTGGAGAAACTGGAGAACCGGTTGTTAGATATGCGAGACCTCTATCAAGAATGGAAAGACTGTGAGGAAGACAACCTGGTATGTGGAGGAGATGCGGGGATAAACCTTTCCTTAACTGGTAAAACATGATTTATCAGCTTAGTTTTCTCTATATGTATTGTATTCCTATCTTATTTTCCTCAACTAACCTGGCTAACAGTCTTGGAGGTTTGAGTCTGTTTTGACGCTTGGAGACTGCCTGGACAAATTACTGCAGTTTTCTTGGCAAGATTTCAGAAGTGATTTGCCATTGCCTGTTTCCTAGGACTGAAAGAGAATGTCTGGCCCCAAGTCACCCAGCTGTCTTTGTCCCTAAGGTGGGATTAGAATTCACAGACTCCCAGTTTCTAGCCTGATTCCCTAACCACTTTCCCAAACTGGCTTCCAACAGCCTTGGATAACATTAAATTAAACTCAGCATTCATTGAAGCTATATGTTGAGACCAGGAGGTAAAGGAACATGTATCTATATATGTGATCCTTAGAGAATAGTCTTTTTCTTGCTATTTTTTGAAAAATTAAGTATGGGCTGAAAATCCTTAAAAGATTTTTTTTTTTGCCCCAAAGTTTGGCAGGATGACGACATTAACAGAAAAGATAAAAAAATATCCTTTTGCTTTTATATTGCTGGGAAGAAGCAGACTTGAAAAGTGGGAAAGCCTTGATTATTTTTTGCTTCTCCTGGCTGCAGTGTTTATATCCTGAGAATGATACTGCATCTTGGCATTAGGTTTCTTTGAAAGTGAGAAAATGCCAAAGCTCCCGTAAGCATGAACATCACCCCATCCTTTAGATTGGCCATCCACTTACCCACCCACCCGCTGCATACATGCATGTAAACATGCCAACCAGTAAGACAATGAACATGAAGGTGAGGGGAGAAGGATCATTTTCGCGACAGCATTTTTACTTAACTTTCATGTGATATGTTCAGTTTGCAAAGGAAATCTCTGGCTTATCTTGCCCCAAAGCCATGTGAGGCAGTTTGCTATCTCTATTGTACAAAGAGGACTATCCTAACGCTGACTGTGGTTTTGTTTTATGAGAGTCTGTGTGCTTCTTCGTAATGAATTGCTGTCTCTTTGAAGTTCCAAAAATTGTTACATAGACTGAACCAAAATAACATTATCTGTGGCTTTTAAATAGGGCCATTAGAAGGTTGAACTTTTTTCTTTTGACTAGTCCAGGGGTAGGCAACCTCGGCTCTTTTATGACTCATGGACTTCAACTCCCAGAATTCCTGACTCAGCTATGCTGACTCAGGAATTCTGGGAGTTGAAGTCCATGAGTCATAAAAGAGCCGAGGTTGCCTACCCCTGGACTAGGTAATTCTGAAGTGCTCCCATGAACTCTTTGTCTTTAAATAAATTTCAGTTTATTTAAAGTAACACATAAAAGAAGCCTTAAAGGAAATAACCCAGAACCCTTCTTTTCTTCCTTTATTTTCCTCTATATTGAGATTGCTATTCTTGCACACACCTTTGGTCCTCTCTGAATGGGTTCATAACCTGGTTTCCTAAAATAGTAACAGCAAACTAGTTCTGGGTTGTAAGTAGAATATGGGTTGTGATTATAAATAGTTTCTGGGTTGTGATTGGTCTAAGACAAAACAAATCACATGACTTACTGGTACACAGGCAGTTACCTTCAGTATGTCTTCCTGTGCACGCATACAGGTAATTAAATCAGCTTTCTCAAGATGCTGTCCTTCCAGAATTTCTGTCTAGCATGGTCTTTACTCTGGAAGGCATATATATCATTGTGGAAGGCTGGATTAAACCATATTAGAGGCACTATATTAAGGTGACTGAAAACAAACTGGGAAGATGGAGAAAGAGTCTTTCTTACTTATTAAGGTGTCTGTTACAAGAGAATAGGGGGAGGGGGGAGGGGAGGGGAGGGAGGGGTTGGGGAGAGGGGAGGGGGAGGAGTGGGGGTTTTTGTATCCAAAAATGTGCTGTAAAACTTTTCAATTAAAAAAAAGAGAATATGATTCCCTCTGCCAAATTGAACTTCTGTCGTAAGAGGATCTAATAATCATAGACATTTGTTGTTCACCCTTTTTTCTTCTCTATTCAACTCAAGGTTATGAGGTCTTACTTTCGGCGAGCAGATCCTTTTTATGATGAGCAAAAGAACCACAGCCTAATTGGAGTCGCCAATGTCTTCCTTGAGTGTCTCTTTTATGATGTGAAGCTGCAATATGCTGTGCCCATCATCAATCAGAAAGGAGAGGTATCTTTCTACATGATCAATTATTAATCATTATCTAGTCACATAATTACTGTTACTTATTTAAGAGTTACAGCTCTGTGCACAATTACTATTGATTCTCTTATCTTTTGACATAGATGCCTCTAATATAGGCAGTTGTATTTAATTTCTTCTTAGTTCTTCCTAATTTCTTCCCAGTTTGCCCCTGAGTTTGTTTAGGTAGGAATTGATTTGATAATCATGTGAAGTGTATAAAAAGGCATGACAAAGATGACTTTTGAATCTGGGATAACCCATTCTCCTCCTCACAGATTTCCTATTGGACCCATGTTGACCAGTGTACAAGAAAACTAGAACTAGAGAAGACTAGCGTATGACTAGTTCTCATTAAACTGATAAACCTGTTCCTCAGCCATACCATTCCTACAGCAGGTGGAAATGCAGATGAAGGAATAATAATCCTTCATCTCCACAACTACTTCACATATAGAATTCAGCACATTATTAATCTCACTGTTTAGGTTTACATGGAGAAACTTTCACTCTTGTGATATTTTTTTCTTTTGTTTAGTTTAGTTTATTTTTATGTGCAGAGAGAAAGATTACAAAATGGTCATTAAAGAACCTGAGTGTCTCCCCCTTTGTTTGGTACTGGATACAGGCTAGGCAGGAACTCTACACCCTCTCCCTTTCCCCTGAGTACCTGTTGGTCCAACGGTTGACAATCTTAAGGGGTTGCCACAAAGAAGAGGGAATCAACCTATTCTCCAAAGCACCTGAGGGCAGGAGAAGAAGTAACTGATGGAAAAGTATCAGAGAGAGGTCCAGTCTAGAACGAAGGAGAAATTTCCTGACAGTTAGAACAATTAACCAGTGGAACAACCTGCCTCCAGAAGTGGTGAATGCTCCAACACTGGAGGTTTTTAAGAAGAGACTGGACAGCCATTTGTCTGAAATGGTATAGGGCAGTGATGGCGAGCCTTTTAAAGACTGAGTGCCCAAACCGCAACCCAAAACCCACTTGTGTATTGTCGGGTGCCGGGTGGGTGTGGCCCATTGGGTGGGCGTGGCTGTGGTGGTAACGGCAGACTGGGAGGGACTAAAAAGTTCAATCAATCAATTCCAACTTTGCAAGATTTTTTTTCCCCCGCGAGAAGTTGAAATTGATTGATTGATTGAACCTTTTTTTTGGCACACGGCGGCAGAGGCCTAAAGCAAAAAGGTTTTATAAAACCCAGCTGAAGGCCTAGGACTGGGGCGATGGCACGCGTGCCCACAGAGAGGGCTCTGCGTGCCACAGGTTCGCCACCACGGTTATAGGGTTTCCTGCCTGAACAGTGGGTTGGACTAGAAGACCTCCAAGGTCCCTTCCAAACCCATTATTCTGTTGTGTTATTCTGTTATTCCATTGTGCCTTTGGCCAGACTGAGTGGGGGACCCTGTGATGATTTTTAATAGGAATGTTACTGTATCAAGGGAGGTTTGCTTTAATTGTATTGTTATTGTTCTGTTGTTTGCTATCCAGTGTTCACTGGGAGTGAGGCAGTCTAGAAATCCTGTAAAACAAACAAGTAAAACTTCTCCTAAGCTTAATACTCCTTTTAGGTAAAACTCCATTGAAGGACAATTCCTGTTAACATCTCTGATATTATCCCTGAGCTTGATGATCCTTGAAGTTGAAATAGAAGAAAGAAGAGATTACTTTTCCCAGTTTATTACCAGTTGCTCCTCCACTGGACTCTCAGAGAGGATTAATCCCTTGATAATTGTCTGACTATTCTTGGAATATATACAACATGAACATCTGCATTACTGTGTTGGTGCCGCATCTCCCTGCTCAGGGCATAGGAAACTACATGCAAAATGGCATGCCCAATTTTTACTTTTAATTTCTTGGATATGATAATTACATGAAAGAGTGATTTCCCCCAGCATTAAACAGTCACTTCAAAAAATAATACGGCAATAGGCATTACAATAAATCATTTCAAACCCAGTGCAAGGCAACAGCTCAGATAAATACATAGCAACAAAATTTATCAGGGCTAAAAACAGCTTGCAGCCGCAGAATTTAAAGTAGATTACAGACATTAAATTATAGATCTTAAAAAACTCAAGAGAAAAATGAAAATTGAAGGCCAGTATTTCCTGAGGCAGAACAGTGGAAAACTTTGAAACCCTCTGAAAAATCTATACTGCTGTTTCAGGCAGCATGGATTGATGAGAATTTTGCTAATGTACATTTATTTTCAATAATGTAGTTTTATTTGCTTCCAAGAACCTTATGATTATCCCTCCTGTCTATGGGATTTGTGCCCTGTCAGGTAGCAGGTCGCCTGCATGTTGAAGTGGTACGTGTGAGTGGAGATATTGGGGAGAGAATTGCAGGAGGTGATGACAGCTTGGAGGGCTGCTTTGAGAATGATCAGCAGGAACACAAGTTACTGTGCATGGTGAGTTTGCCAAGAATGAAACTTTGCCAGCTATGTGCCTCTTGTTTTGACTTGCCATTAGAGTTGGGGGAAGGGGGAAGTGTTGCTTTAGAAGTGTTTAGATGGAGAAATGAAACCTTTATGATTCCTCTGAAGACATTGAGAGCCTGAAACATTTCCAAGGACACTGCAGCAGGTGTGGAGGAGAAGCAGATGGTTCCACAACAAAGTGAAATTGTTTACAGAGACTATGTGAGAAGTTGGGGGTTTGGCTGGAGAGATTGTTGTTTAAGTCTATGAGTTGGTGTCTGGGAACCTCAGAGTTAATTTTGCTTCCACAATATCATGCCATGTATGCAATAAATAATAAGATTTTCAGAAACAGAATGAACCTGATGATTTATTTGGATCCTTGAGCTGGATGTTGACAGAGTTCTCTAAAAGCTTCCCTAATTTTGCTTTTCCAAAATAAACAGTTTGATAGCAAAAAGCCTGTCTATCCTGAACTGGGTGCTCTATGGATTATAATTTTAATTATAGTTATTGTGGAGAGCCAGTTTGCTGTAGTGGTTAAGGCATCAAGCTACAAACCAAATTAAGGCCTTGAGTTCAGGTCCTGCCTTGATTTCAGTGAAATCAGCTGGGTGACCTTGGACCAGTCACTCAGTCCTAGGAAGGAGAAAGTGGCAAGCCACTTCTGAAATCTTGCCAATAAAACTGAGGTTGACAGGAGTCAACTCTGATTTTTAAAATAACCTGTTGTGATTGCTGGGTATGCTAGCTAGGAGTGATATTACATTGTGTAATATGCTGGGACAGCAACAACTTTATGAAGAATGACCTTAGTTAGTTTTAGTTTTATTTATAACTGCTGGAGCTGTGAGGCCAAAGCAATCTGTCAGGGTTGGTCACTATTGTGTTCGCTCAATTATACTCATTTAAATGTCTTATGGACAGTCATCCAGGTCATGGTTGACCGTTTTTTAAAGGCAATTGGACATCCTTTATTTTGTTTGAAGACATTTCCCTTCTCATCCAAGAAGCTTCTTCAGTTCCTTTCTAAAGTGGATAACTAAATGTCTAAGGAGTTTCTCAGTCATCCAGGTCATGGTTGGGTCCCAAAGGTGCTTTTTCAGAAGGCAACTGGACTTTCTTTGTTTTGCTTGAAGATGTTTCACTTCTCATCCAAGAAGCTTCTTCAGTTCAGCTGCCTTTTGAAAAAGCACCTTTGGGATATTCATTTGAATGTACTCGTGTATTTATTTTATTGTGGAAGTTTTGTTTAAACCAAGAGTTTGATAGCTTAAGGTACGTAACTTTCACTGTTTTTTTAAACTGCCACAAAGACAAATATGTCGGTTGCATTAATTATTTTGGAGCAAGGTTGTGTCTTCAAATCCCTTTAGTTTCTGCTTTATAGTGAAGCAACCTTTGAGATACCCAAGTCTGCTCATAGAGTGCCCCCTGGTGGAGCTGTTTATTTCAAGATATAATTTTAAGGCAGATTTACTGTCTACTGAGGAAGCTTCTGATTTTATAAGATAGACATTATTCTGAACAGTCTGCTACATTTTGTATTGAACTTTTATTGAATGCACCCTATTAATTATTTATTGTACTGACCTCTGTATGTGTTATGTGGCCCTTTTAATCCCCTAGATTAAAATCCTTCAGGCTACTGGTTTGCCTCAGCATCTCTCCAACTTTGTGTTCTGCAAGTATTCTTTCTGGGACCAGCTGGAACCTGTGATGGTTGCCCCTGAAATGGATCCTTCTTTGTCTCCCATCAGCAAGGAGCCACGGTGCATGGTTGTCTTCGATCATTGCAATGTAATTGTGCTATTGTTTTTACTGCTATCTCAGAGTTGCAACTTTAATTTCATCATTAAAGTGCTCTCCAGGATGGGTGGGCAAAATCCTTTCTTACTAGTTCTTTCTTACCAATTCTGATATTATGCTAAGCTGTAATGTTGATGTGTGTGTCTGGGGGAGAAATAGAGTGATGCTAGCACACATATTATGGTGTAGCATTATGGCTGATCTAAGTCATTATGGATTGTTCAACGAATCATGGTTTTAAAAATCCCGACTGCATATTACACGGCAGCGGTGCAATGCATGTGTCATTTTAAGCTTGAAATTCTGCTGGTTGTAATAAAATGGGAATAAGTTACATCAGGGGACTTCAAACTTGGCCCTTTTATGACTTGTGGACTTCAACCCCCAGAATTCCTTAGCAAAGCACACTGGGCCAAATTTGAAGACCCCTGAGTTACATGCTTGGCAGCCCATTCTTTGAAACCAACCAACCAGATAGAGATAGTTTAGTATAATATCCAAATGAAATATACTGATTTTTTACACCTAAAGCATATTATATTATATTATATTATATTATATTATATTATATTATATTATATTATATTATATTATATTATATTATATTATATTATTATATTATATTATATTATATTATATTATATTATAATATTATATTATACAGTATTATACAGTATTATACAGTATTATACTATATTATATTATATTATTATATTATATTATTATATTATATTATATTATATTATATTATATTATATTATATTATATTATATTATATTATATTATATTATATTATATTATATTATATTATTCATAAGCCAGTTCTAAACTAATTGTTACTCATCTTGTCATGTATAGTCATTATGAATTATAATCCTGCATGTCACATTGTTTTGTTGGCACTGTTATATTTACCTGTTTGTGTAACCAGGATTGAAAATATGGTCTCAGTAAGCATGCAGCTAATGACTTTATATCATGATTCCTGGCTTAAAGTGGCATACTCTTTTGCATTGTTCCAAATCTCTCTCTTTTTTCTAGTATTTATTAGGCTAAACAATATATATTTGCTCTCCGTATTTATTTAGAATATTTCTAGGATGTCACATAATTGGAATTCTCTGGATTGCTTCCATTAAAAATAAAAAATCAAACACTACTTATAACTAGTGGCAGAAATTTTTAAAACTCAGAAATCAAGAAATATCAAATTTTTATCATATAGGTAGAACTTTGAAACTCTAGAAATTCAAAGTTATCAGGGTCTTGAGAAGCTTTGAAAGTTCTTTAAAAACTTCTATGTCAAAAATCTCAAGAAGCCTGAAATAAAGGGAAAAATTATTGTTTACTGAAAAGAATATAAAGTAGGCTGGACCTCTATAGGAAAAGCATTTTATAACCAAGATTTCAGCACTGAAGGAAATGCCCTTTTCCTTAGTGGACACCCTCTGAATTTCATTTTACTAAGGACCAAATTTCAGGTAGAAAATGAGAGAGGGTGTGACTCTTCAGATAAGAAAGTACCAACCATTCAGAACTTTAGAAACCAAAACAAGCATTTTGCATTGGATCTTAGAACAAACTAGAAACAATAGGAAAGACAGCACAGTAGGGTAATATGATTGTTCCAATTAACAAATGTCTAGCCCTGGGAAACAAACGTGCTATATCAAATGTGGATCAGGCTTACTGTCTCTTTATTTGCTGAGCTACAGTGTTTTCAATGGATCATTTTGTCTTCTGGGGCTCTTAAAAGTACAAAAGGCTATTCTGGAGAAGCCTGTCTCAAATACTCAAATCCCTCCCCTTTTTCTATAAATATTAAAAGTGAGTTTACTAATGTAAGCAAGTTCTTGAAGCCTCTTTCATATAGTCTAAAACAGGGGTGTTAAACTTGCCACATCCCTTGACGTGTCACGATGTATCGCAACTTTTTCCTCCTTGCCCAAGCTGGGGTGGGTGTGGCTTCCGCATGACGCATCCAGCCTGTGGGCCGGCAGTTTGACACCTCTGGTCTAAAACATACATACCATGCCATTAAAATTGAGATCATTTTTTATGATGACTTATAAAATTGAAATATTCTGATTTTCTTATTTCAAAAAGCCCTTAGTAAAAAAAATAGAAAAGCAATACAAAGTATTACAAAACAAATTATAATTCAGTGTATTGTTGAACAATATGAGCTCTCTCTCTCGCTTCCTTTTTTCCAGCACTTTTAAAATACTGTTCATATCCCTTTAAAAACAGTTTAAATTAATGTCAGCACCCAAATAGCCCTGTTCTTAATGCTGAACAACTATATCTCAGCTGACTCTGGCACTGATCATAAAACCCAGCAGATTCAGATTGTTGAAAGTGATTTTTGATGTAATTTAGGCTGGTATTCTTTCCATTTGTAACATTGCATTCTCCACCACACCATCTTGAAGACAACAGGTTCAGGAAGGTTAATTTAGCAGATGGAAATGTTTTTTAAGAGCTTTTCATATCTAACACTATTCTAATCATAACAAGAACCCAGCATAGCAATCCTACATTATTGCCTTTGTACTGCAAATGGGCAATACTAATATACCAAAAGACTGCTGGTTAATTGCCTGTCAAAGCTGTACAATCAGGAAACATCACATGGAAGAGAGAAATGAATTCATCATAATGAAAAGCAATAATAAATCTCCAAAAGTAGGACAGCAAATTCCATCCATTAATTTTGCCGTGTTTCCCCTTGTGGTTTGCTTCAGGATTCTAAGCATAAAGCTTTCTAAATTGCTCTCTAGATCCTTCTGGTACTCTATTTATCATAGTGATTTAAGCTTTCTGTTAAGGTTGCAGATCTCAGCTATTGACTGTTCCAGTTCAGATATCCTGTTGGGATTAATGTACACTAATATGTTTACTCCCTTATTTCTATATGTTTCTTTTTTCTATTTCTGCATCCGTATGTTCCAATAGTAGGGAAGGAAATGAATGATGCATTAACACTTTAATCCTTTTCTGACTAGGAATTCTCTGCCAGTATCACTGAAGATTTTATGGAATATCTTTCGGATGGTGCTCTAGCTATTGAAATATATGGACACAAACAGTGTGATTCTCGCAAAAACCCAGCACTGTGGGATTTAGGAATAATTCAAGCCAAAACACGAAGCCTCCGAGACAGGTAAAAGTGGCACTTAGCTGATGAACACATTTAAAACTTGTGAAGAAAAACGGTGTAGAAGTCAGAGGAGAAGATTTATAAGCAAAATATGAATTATTGTGCACTTTCTTCCGATGTTCCGATCTATTCCTCTGGCATTTAGAATTCAGAAACCAAGGGCCATGGGGAGCATTTCTACCTTCTCTCTTCCTTGTTTGCATTCTGCCACAACTCTTCTCCCTACTCTTTAATCACTGCCTTTCTAAAATCTCAAGATTCTATTATAACCATATTAGGAACGGAGTAATTTTCAATTCAATTCAAAACGCAGCTCATTTCAAAATGTAAATACCAATGTTGGCAAAATTTGATACTCTAAGTAACTTAGGCATAACCACAAGGGAAACTTAAATGTGCTTTGCCAATGGAAGTGAAGCTGCACTGAAACTATTTCCCTTTTTACTGTTTCTTTCCCATGCGCGCACACACATATGGTATGCTCCCTTCCTTGCTTTCTTTCTTGCCCATATATACTCCCTCTTCCTCTCTTTCACACACATACACCTATACTTGCAAACATCTCTTCTCGTGATGTATAGTTTCCAAAGCAAAGTATAATCTTTGAACAGTTTTCCAAAAGGCATAGTGTTTCATTTGTCTCAAAAATTGTCTTTTGGTAGATGGAGTGAGGTCACCCGCAAAGTGGAGCTATGGGTTCAGATTCTGGAACTCAATGAGAATGGAGAATACTGTCCAGTAGAAGTAACTCCAGCAAAGGATGTACATACAGGTGGCATTTTTCAGCTTAAGCAGGTAAGATGGTAAAGAAGACCATCAATAATGTCAATACTTATTACTTTGCCTCTCTTTTTAGAGAAGTGGTTGATTGATTACATAAACACTATGAATTTGGCTTTTGTCAAATGATGTTCAGGCTACTCAGAATCCTGTGGTAGCATGAACAAACATAGGCTATTTAGCACCACATTTTTCTTTCCCATTAGTTCAGGGGTGTCAAACTCAATTTCATTGAGGGCCGCATCAGCATTGCGGTTGCCCTCAAGGGGCTGGGTGGGTATGGCCAGGGTGGGCATGGCCTACTGGGTGGGCGTGGCTATAGTGCGTATGGCCTACTGGGTGGGCGTGGCCAGCTCTACATTGTTCGCATCACGGGTGCCTATGGGGGCCTGGGCAGGAGTGGGACAGATCTGAGGGTCTCTGGCAGAAGGTCGGTCTCTGGGCCAGGGCCAAGGCAGTGGGGGCCGTTCCCTCACTGTTTCTAGGATGGCTTCGCGGGCCACATGAAACCACTTCGCGGGCCGGATCCGGGCCCCGGGCCTTGTGTTTGACATGTCTGCATTAGTTGCTCTTCTATTCTAAACACCTCTGAGCTTGTTCATATCACAGAATACATCCCCTATAGAAAGATCTCAGTTCTTTGGACAACCATTAACTGGATTTTGGACATTTTAATTTGGACTTCTCGCCCCGAGCAACGAAGTATGTTGTTTCCAAGACTAGAAAATTTGTGTAATTTATATCATTTGCATGATTACAGCATTAATGTTTTACATCTCTTCAGTTAATTTCTGTAATGAATGCAAATGATGTAATTTAACAGATATTTTAAAATAATGACTATCCCTTCCACCTTCTGAGGTTTTACTGTTAGTTTTCTATAGGAAAGAGTCTCTGAATTGAAAAAGCCTTCCCTTTAGGTGAATCTGACCAGCTAAACATTCAGATGCATTTGCACAAAATAGAAGTCTTAGCATCAACCTTCATTAAGGTTAGCATTGGGCAAGTTAGGACCAGTTGGATACTTGTGCTTCAGTTTATGTACAGAAGGTGAATTAATTCAGTTACTAGGTTATGCATATTAGGTGAAAGCAGCCAATGAGAACTTTATTTTAGAATCCATTCCTTTGATCAGTTGCCATTAATTGCATGCACATGAATGAATAAGTATATGTAAGTGAACAAGACAAATTGCTCCATACCATGTTGCCATTGCTCTGTCTTTGCTTTCTAAAGCCTACAGCGTTATAGCTTTCCCCATCCTGGAACCTTCCAGTTGTTTGGCATCTGCTACTTCTAGCTGTCCCTGGCCATTCCAGTTCTGCAAGTTGCAGCCACAACACACTGCAAACACTCATCTGACAAATGGACTGTTTTTCAGGCTCATCTTTCAGGAATAGTGTAAGGGTGTTTTATTTTGCAGACTTGGGATCAACTCTTAGTAGAGGATATAGCTCGATAGTTTGACACAAAGTTTACATAGAGCTCAGGTTGCAATGTATGCAAAACAAGTTCAGATACTGTGTTGGAAAAGACCTTTGGTGATGATCTTGGAAAATGATGCTAGTCAAAAGTAAGGAATTCTAGACTGGTAAAACTAATTGTCTGACTATCATGGTAAGGCAACTTTCTAGTTTCATGATCTTAGTGTTTTATGATGTAGTCTTAATGCAGCCTGTGTTTCCAATTTGCTGTTCTCTGCCCCACCCTGCCCCGCCCCACCCCGCCCCACCCCCGAACAATTTGGAATGAATGGGCAAATGGTTTGATTAATCAGTTTGAATGGTCAAGATGCTGAAATGTTTAAGATTTCTGCTTATTTGAAGGATCATTCGCAAGAAAGATATATTTCAGTTTGGAGGAGATGGATAGATTATATTCAGAATAAATATGGGACTAAAAAGTTCCATTTAGCTTATGAGTAGATTTTAGATTTTTATTAACTTTAGTATTAGTATTGATTATATTTTTGTTTAAGTTATTATTATTATGTTTTTAATAATTTAAATGTATCAATGTTAAAGGGGAGTTAAAGCACATTATGAATTTGGTTGATTTTATAATGGATAATTTTAGTTAGAATATGATTATTATATTTATGACCCTGTATTCAGCTCTGGGAAGTGGGGGGGAGGGGGGTTTGGGGTGGGTGGGTTTTGGGGATGTTTTGTAAAAAATTTTTTTTGTAAAACTCTTTAATAAAAAAAAAGATGCTGTTTCCAAAGTGAGACTACCTGACCACTTTTTGCCAGCAGAGGTCCCCCTTACTCTTTCTTCTTCGTATACTGCTTTTTACAATATTTTCTCTGAATATGTAGGGACAGTCACACCGAATCCAAGTGGAAGTGAAATCTGTGCAAGAATCAGGAACATTGCCTCTCATGGAAGAATCCATCTTATCTGTGGCAGTGGGCTGTGTGCAGATCAGACATATCAAATCACCAAAAAGTCATGAAAATTATCAGGTAGAAGATTCTTGTATATACCAAAAGCAGTTAAGTGTGTTCATGCATACTGGTTATATGTCAGATTTTTCTCTGCTTGAGTTTCTTGAATGAGTGGATCATTCTGAATTACTTGGACAAAAGGGCTGGTTGCATTTCTATATTTTCTCTATGATTTAAATTACAGAATGGAATGGTGAATTAGAATCCACTTTCTTGAGCTCATCTGAGTTTTGATACGTGTTAAATTGCATGCATCTGTGTGAGACAGGAAGCTATACTGAAGACATGTCAAATTCGCTATGTCACGTGACATCACGCAACGTATCGGGACAGTTTTGCCATTGCCGGCAATGGGGTGGGCATGGCTTCCACGTGACGTGTCCGGCCTGCAGGCCAGCAGTTTGACACCCCTGCTATACTGTTTGAAAGCTGGAGGTTGAATATTCACACCTGTCAGGGAATGGTGTTCTTTACATCTGCTTTCAGAAAGACAATAATTTGCATATTTATATGTATTTTGAAAGTAGAGAACCTGTTTTGGGTGCTTACAAATTGGCTATGGCAGAGAACCTCTCATTGATCAAGCAGTTACTATGGCAATAAAGCATCCTTTTTTGTGTATGTGTGTGCCTTGGAGTCAACATTGGACAAGTCCCTGTAGTTTTCTTGGCAAGATTTCAAAAGTGGTTTGACATTGCCTCCTTCTTAGGACTGAGAAAGTGTGGCTGGCTCAAGGTCACCCAGTTGGCTTTTTGCCTAAGACAGGACTAGAATTCAGAGCCTTCTGGTTTTTAGACTCTTCCTGGTGCCTTAACACCAAACTACTCAAAGTATTCATTTACTAGGAGGCAAATATACGAGACTTCCCCCATCCAGCTCCTTGGACCCACAGGATGCTTTCCACAACACAAGTTAGCTGTTTGTCATTTTTCTGAGCAAGAAGGCAGACTTCTTAACAAAACATCGGGCTACAGCTATCCACAATTTTTGAGGCCTACTAGTATTCAGAACCTGTACAAAAATACATCACTTAGCATACACTCCTATATAATGTTTAAATTTACATATTCTAATGGCTATCTCAGAGAGCTGTTGGAATATTTTTGCCCCAGAATTGCAGCACCCTCCAGCTTTATTTTTCCCCCCCAAGGATAATTGGTTCAGAAATAAACTATAAATGAGAGTGCTTCTCTACAGTACAGACCCATTAACTGAGAATCTTCCCTTGTAGATAATATATACATATTGTCCATTTTATCCATATCATCCACTAGAACTATTTGGTCTAGGGGTTGAGGCACCAGATTACAAAGCAAGAGACTATATATATGTGTGTGTGTGTATGTGTGTATGTGTGTGTATGTATGTATGTGTGTGTGTATGTGTAGTAACTGGGTGTAAAAATGAATTTATATGAATTTTGCATGTTTTTTTCTCTAGGAAGAAGACGACATGGACAGTTATCAGGTGAATATGTTATAATTGGTTTCTTCAGAATCTAAGACTTTTTAGATTATTTAGTCTCTTGTTCATTAGAGAAGTATCATATTATCTGATCAACAGTCTCTAGATTCAATATTGTAGTTTCTAAATAAAACTTATTAATGTTATTATGGTCATTGCCCAAGTAAAATATATGATAGGAATAAAAATAAATCTGGCCGTAGTACTGAGATGGTATGAGCTTTGGTGGGCCTGTGATGTGGATAGAGCTTTGGATTGAAAGATGGTTAGCATATAAATTTCATAAATGTCATAAATATAAATTTAATAAATAGAATAAAGAGGAGCCATGTTGAATGCCTTGTCATTGATTTCTCATCAGTTTTCAAACCAACGATAATGATATTCTCCTAGACTGGCTCAGAGGATTGGGAATGGATAGCTCAGAAAAATTTCTTTTTGAAGCTGCTGGGAATGGTCAGTCAGTGGCACATGGTTACATATCATCAATCTACTGAAGATATCCCAATTTATATCTCAGTTCTGGGCCAATTAAGCGATGGCGCCAAAATTGTCTCAGTGTCTGGAGATTGTGGAATTCTTGAGGGAGATGACCAAGTCTCAACTATAAAAAAACAAGTGGGTATGGATTTGGAAGTGTTCAATTGTTAGTATAAGTTTAGGTTGCAGTATCCCTAGTGGAATTGAAGAGCAATTTGGGAGCTTTCTTAGACTCCTGGCTTTTGCTGGAAGAGCAAATGTCAGTCATGGTGAGCAGGACCTTTGCACTACGGTAATCCATTCAGTGTATCAACTGCACTCTTTCGGGATTACCCACAGTAATTATGCACAATGATTTGCAGCCTAGTTAGCTCTTGGCTTGGTCTATTATTTTGCAATCACATGGAAATGCCTTTGAAGAACACTTGAAGCTGTGGCTGGTCCAGAATGAGGCAGTCCAAATACAAGCATATGGCATTATGCTCATGTTCCACTGCTATTGCACAACCTGTACTGGTTACCAATGGCCTTATAAGTGCAATTAAGGGTACATTACTTTTTTTATTTATTTTCAGTGGCTATTTCTTTATCCTGAGACCTGAGCTTCAAAACATTTGGCATGCATAGTTTCTGACATCGACATTCAGAAGCAAACTATTACATTTGAATGTTTTGTTTTTAAAAACATATCATTTCTTCACAGGATAGAGATCTAGAGAGGCTGCGCAGGAAATGGTTAAATGTTCTTACAAAACGCCAAGAGTATCTAGATCAACAGCTGCAGAAACTTGTGGGAAAGCCTGGTAAGCATAAGCAGTTTATTATTTTCCACTGTAACTGCTGCCAAAGTTGTTTGGAAGCTAAAGAAACTTGAAAAATTTTCAGGACATTCCCAGCTGCATGGAGAGTCATTCTTGCGCTTAGATTACGGAAAGCAAGTAGAATAACTCCAGACCTAATCTGCTCAACACAAGGTGATATAAGACTGAAAGAGTGGTATATATGCATGTACAGATAGAACAGGCAACATTGGAACTGTCATACATGGCATCTTCTCTCTATTTGTTGTTGTTGTTAGTTGCGAAGTCATGTCTGACCCATCACGACCCTATGGACAACGTTCCTCCAGGCCTTCCTGTCCTCTACCATCTTCTGGAGTCCATTTAAGCTCACGCCTACTGCTTCAGTGACTCCATCCAGCCACCTCATTCTCTGTCGTCCCCTTCTTCTATTGCCCTCAATCTTTCCCAGCATTAGGCTCTTCTCCAGTGAGTCCTTCCTTCTCATTAGGTGGCCAAAGTATTTGAGTTTTAGCTTCAGGATCTGGCCTTCTAAAGAGCAGTCAGGGTTGATCTCCTCTAGGACTGACCGGTTTGATCGCCTTGCAGTCCAAGGAACTCGCAGGAGTCTTCTCCAGCACCATAGTTCAAAGGCCTCAATTCTTTGGCGCTCAACCTTTTTTATGGTCCAACTTTCACTGCCATACATTGCAACTGGGAAGACCATAGCCTTGACTATGCGCACTTTTGTTGACAGGGTGATGTCTCTGCTTTTTAGTGTGCTGTCTAGATTTGCCATGGCTTTCCTCCCAAGGAGCAAGCGTCTTTTAATTTCTTGGCTACAGTCCCCATCTGCAGTGATCTTGGAGCCCAGGAAAATAAAATCTGTCACTACCTCCATTTCTTCCTCATCTATTTGCCAGGAATTGAGAGGGCTGGATGCCATGATCTTAGTTTTCTTAATGTTTAGTTTCAACCCAACTTTTGCACTCTCCTTCTTCACTCGCAGTAAGAGACTCTTCAGTTCCTCTTCACTTTCTGCCATTAGAGTGGTATCATCTGCATATCTTAGGTTGTTGATATTTCTTCTAGCAATCTTTATTCCAACTTTTGATTCATCTAGCCCTGCCTTTCTCATGATGTGCTCTGCATATAAGTTAAATAGGCAAGGTGACAGTATACAGCCTTGCCGGACTCCTTTCCCAATTTTGAACCAATCAGTGGTTCCGTGTCCAGTTCTTACTGTTGCTTCTAGGCCCGCATGTTGGTTTCTCAAGAGACATATAAGATGGTCTGGTACACCCATCTCTTTAAGGACTTGCCACAGTTTGTTATGATCCACACAATCAAAGGCTTTTCTCTCTATAACTGTATATATTTTAGAAGAATATTATTACATTTGTTGCAATAATACATTAGTACATTTGTTGAAGCGAATTTAAAAATTATTCCCAAGAATCCTTAACAATGTATGTATTTGTCTTTGCAGTTTAAGGCAAGGGTGAAAGATAGGGCTTTGTAATCTCCAGTAAAGGTCTATAAGTCCTCCAGTCAGATCTGATTTCTGTTGATTGCCTGGACACAACTATGTAGTTTACTTGGTAATAGTAGATAAATAGTTTGTGCATATTTATTGACTTCCCAATCTAGGCTACAGCCCTGGTATTTTGGTGGTCAAAAAGTATTTTGAGTTTCAAAAATTAACCTGCTGAGCCTATAGGGACAAAGTCAGAAGATGCTGCCATCTTCTAATATGGTTTCCTGAGGTCCCTTCATTGCTGTCATCTTTGGAGGTGTTATTGAGTGTATAGCAAAACTTTCTTGACCTGTTCCAGACAAATCAGAAGATGATGTTGATCGAGAAGCTCAGCTGTTAGAGATGAGGCTGACCCTTACAGAAGAGAGGAATGCTGTAATGGTGCCCTCTGCTGGCAGTGGGATCCCTGGAGCACCTGCTGAGTGGTAAGGCCTGTAATAAAAAAGTTGCAAATCTCTAGCTTTGCAAATTGCTTAGATTTGCTTGTGGTGAAAAAAAATAGAAAGGTGCTAGGTCAGTGGTGGCAAACCTATGGCACGCGTGCCAGAGGTGGCACTCAGAGCCCTCTTTGTGGGCACGCGTCTCATGTCCCGGAGATGGCAACCGTCCCTCTTCAACCAGCTGCCCGAGGTCCCACGTGGCCAGATGCATCCCGGCACAGCTAGTTTCCTTCCCCCCCTGTCCCGTCCCTCCTGTCCTCGCATGCTCTCCTTTTCCCGGGCAGGACCCACTGCATTGCCTCCTCAGCTGTCGGCTAGCTGTCCAGAGTGCACCGGTTGAGGAGCTGGCAAGCTGTGGGACGGATACCGTCGGCCCCCATGCGCTCGCTGGCCTCTGTGTGTGGGGGCTGATGGTGTCAGGCAGTAGCTGCCCTGGCCCCTACCTCACCTTGCCTTGCCCCGCGGCAATTGGCATACCCACCCTGCCTCGCCTCGCCTCACCCCACAGGACGATCTCCCCCAACCCTGCCCGGTCCCCATGAGCAACATTGAGATGACCACGCCCACTTTGGCCACACCCACCCAGTCTGCCATGACCACCCCAGTCACACCCACCCAGTGGGCCACATCTCACATGGCACTCAGCGATAAATAAGAGAGCCTTGGTGGAGCAGTGGGCTAATGCCTCCTTAAGTAACACCAGCTGCCTGCAATTAGTGCAGGTTAGACTCCTACCAGGCTCAAGGTTGATTCAGCCTTCCATCCTTCCGAGGTAGGTAACATGAGGACCCAGATTGTTGGGGGCAATAAGCTGACTTTGTAAAAATGCTGCTTGTGGGGGGGAGAAAGCCCTAATAAGCAGGCATATACATAGAATGAAAGCTATTGCTAAGCACATTGGTTTGTGCTTCTTAGATTGTAAGCCTCCCTGAGGCTTCGGAGAAGGGCGGGATATAAATGGGATTAAAAAAAAGTGGGTTTTGGGTTGCAATTTGGGCACTCGATCTCTAAAAGGTTCGCCATCACTGTGCTAGGTTAACTTGCTTGTAGCCATGGAGAAAGTGTAAGTACTGTGCCAATGGGATGAGAAGTAAAAAAGTTCAGTTACCCTCCTGGAAAATGGTGGAAAGGTAAAGAGAAGACTGGTTTCTGAAAATGGTAAGAGTGGGATATTGTGGCTGTAAGATATGCATGAGAATGAATGAAATGCCTAGTAAATAGTTAAAGTTGGGCAGGGAGTAAAAGTGAGAAAGAATGATGTTTTCTTGATTGTTTAATGTAATATATAAGGAATGCTAGTCATGATGTTAGAGTTATAGGGGTTGGAGGCTTAAATATGTTTGTACTTGGTTTGTAAATGATACCATGTTATTGATCGAGAACCCAAATAGTAGATGTGCAAGTGCAAGATGACTAGTGAGTGATATGTGGCCTGTTGCAAGGAATTATTGCTTGTTGAAAGGTGGGAAAATGTCTGCATATAAGAACTTGCTTCTGCCCATTTTGTAATTTAAAAGTGAGAATTGTGTCAGGAAAAATGAAGTAAATTGAATGCAACAGGAATGGGACATTTAAGAACTATATGTGTCATATAACAACAAGACATAGGATCAAAAACCTAATGGGCGCCAACTCAGTGTGAACTAAATATAGAAGAGATTGACCAACACAAAAGAAATACAATGAGTATTTGGTCATATAGACAGAAAGAATGAGGATGACACTGTGAACCAAATCTGTGAAGGAAAAGTGAAAGAGTTAAGAGAAAGGGGGAAAAAACTAAGAAAATCATGTTTGGATGTAGCTGATAAGCTACAAAGCTCTGGAGAGTTATGATGAACTAGATTTAGCCATGTTTCCTTTTCTTTTTTCTCATGCCTTTTATTTATTTATTCCTTGTTTGTGCTCTGTATAATGTTACTTACCCTGAAAGAGAGTAATATTATGAGTAGAAATGTATGTGGATCACATGAAAAGCCCTATTAGGCCATCTAATCCAGCATTCATTGTCACATAGTGGCCAACCAAATGTGCACAGGAAGCTCACAAACATGCCAGAGTTGTTACTTACTTGCAGCTGGTGTTTAAAATCTACTGGCCATGAGTAATGAGTAGGTAGACAAGGAAATGGCAAACCACTCCAGTATCTTTGCCATGAAAACCCTATGGACAGTACCAAAAGGCAAAACGATATGACGCTGGAAGATGAGCCCCTCAGGTCGGAAGGCGTCCAATATGCTACTGGGGAAGAGCAGAGGGCTAGTACTAGTAGCGCCAGAAAGAATGAAGCGACTGGGCCAAAGCCGAAAGGACGCTCAGCTGTGGATATGTCTGGTGGTGAAAGGAAAGTCCGATGCTGTAAAGATTTTTTCTTCATAGGAACCTGGAATGTAAGATCCATGAATCAAGGAAAGCTGGACGTGGTCAAACAAGAGATGACAACACTAAACATTGACATCTTAGGTATCAGCGAACTAAAATGGACAGGAATGGGTGAATTTAATTCAGATGACCATCAGGTATACTACTGCGGGCAAGAATCCCTCAGAAGAAATGGAGTAGCCTTCATAGTCAATAAAAGAGTAGGAAAAACAATACTGGGATACAATCCTCAAAATGACAGAATGATCTCAGTTCGAATCCAAGGCAAACCATTCAATATCACAGTAGTCCAAGTCTATGCCCCAACCACCGGTGCTGAAGAGGATGAAATTGACCGGTTCTATGAAGCCCTACAGCACCTTATAGAACTAACACCCAGAAATGATGTCCTTATCATCATGGGGGATTGGAATGCCAAAGTAGGAAGCCAAAAGATAACTGGAATAACAGGCAAGTTTGGCCTTGGAGTACAAAATGAAGCAGGGCACAGGCTGATAGAATTTTGTCAAGAGAATACGATGGTCATAGCAAACACTCTTTTCCAACAACCCAAGAGACGGCTTTACACATGGACATCACCAGACGGTCAACACAGAAATCAGATTGACTATATGCTCTGCAGCCAAAGATGGAGAAGCTCTATACAGTCAGTAAAAACAAGACCAGGAGCTGACTGTGGCTCAGACCATGAGCTTCTTGTTGCAAAGTTTAGGCTTAAATTAAAGAAAGTAGGGAAAAGCGCTAGGCCAGTCAGGTATGAATTAAATCATATCCCTGTTGAATATACAGTAGAGGTGACAAATAGATTTAAGGAATTAGATCTGATAGACAGAGTGCCTGAAGAACTATGGACAGAGGTTCACGACATTGTACAACAGGTAGCAACCAAAACCATCCCAAAGAAAAAGAAATGCAAGAAAGCAAAATGGCTGTCTGAGGAAGCTTTGCAAAAAGCTGAGGAAAGGAGGGAAGCGAAAGGCAAGGGAGAAAAAGAAAGATATGCCCAATTAAATGCAGAATTCCAAAGAATAGCTAGAAGAGATAAGAATGCCTTCTTAAATGAACAATGCAAAGAAATAGAAGAAAACAATAGAATAGGGAGGACCAGAGATCTTTTCAAGAAAATTGGAGAGATGAAAGGAACGTTTCATGCAAAAATGGGCATGCTAAAGGACCAAAATGGCAGGGACCTAACAGAGGCAGAAGAGATTAAGAAGAGGTGGCAAAATTACACAGAAGAACTATACAAGAATGAGCTTAACGTCCCTGATAATCACAATGAGGTGGTCACTGACCTCGAGCCAGACATCCTAGAATGTGAAGTGAAGTGGGCCTTAGAAAAGCTGAGCAACAACAAAGCTAGTGGAGGTGACAGTATTCCAGCTGAGCTATTCAAAATCTTAAAAGACGATGCAGTAAAAGTGCTACACTCAATTTGCCAGCAAATTTGGAAAACTCAACAGTGGCCACAGGATTGGAAAAGATCAGTTTACATTCCAATTCCAAAGAAAGGCAGTGCAAAAGAATGTTCAAACTATCGCACCATTGCACTCATTTCTCATGCTAGTAAAGTTATGCTTAAAATTCTACAAGCTAGACTCCAGCAGTATGTGGATCGAGAACTACCAGAAGTACAGGCAGGATTTCGAAGAGGCAGAGGAACTAGAGATAAAATTGCTAACATACGCTGGATCATGGAGAAAGCTAGAGAGTTCCAGAAAAACATCTACTTCTGCTTCATTGACTATGCTAAAGCCTTTGATTGTGTGGATCATAACAAACTGTGGCAAGTTCTTAAAGAGATGGGCATACCAGACCATCTTATTTGTCTCTTGAGAAACCTATATGCGGGCCAAGAAGCAACAGTGAGAACTGGACACGGAACCACTGATTGGTTCAAAATTGGGAAAGGAGTCCGGCAAGGCTGTATACTGTCGCCTTGCCTATTTAACTTATATGCAGAGCACATCATGAGAAAGGCAGGGCTAGATGAATCAAAAGTTGGAATTAAGATTGCCGGAAGAAACATCAACAACCTAAGATATGCAGATGATACCACTCTAATGGCAGAAAGTGAAGAGGAACTAAAGAGCCTCTTGTTGCGGGTGAAGAAGGAGAGTGCAAAACTTGGGTTGAAACTAAACATTAAGAAAACCAAGATCATGGCATCTGGCCCTCTCAATTCCTGGCAAATAGATGGGGAAGAAATGGAGGTAGTGACAGATTTTATTTTCCTGGGCTCCAAGATCACTGCAGATGGGGACTGTAGCCAAGAAATTAAAAGACGCTTGCTCCTGGGGAGGAAAGCCATGGCAAATCTAGACAGCACACTAAAAAGCAGAGACATCACCCTGTCAACAAAAGTGCGTATAGTCAAGGCTATGGTCTTCCCAGTTGCAATGTATGCCAGTGAAAGTTGGACCATAAGAAAGGCTGAGCGCCAAAGAATTGAAGCCTTTGAACTATGGTGCTGGAGAAGACTCCTGCGAGTTCCTTGGACTGCAAGGCGATCAAACCGGTCAGTCCTAGAGGAGATCAACCCTGACTGCTCTTTAGAAGGCCAGATCCTGAAGCTAAAACTCAAATACTTTGGCCACCTAATGAGAAGGAAGGACTCACTGGAGAAGAGCCTAATGCTGGGAAAGGTTGAGGGCAATAGAAGAAGGGGACGACAGAGAATGAGGTGGCTGGATGGAGTCATTGAAGCAGTAGGCGTGAACTTAAATGGACTCCAGAAGATGGTAGAGGACAGGAAAGCCTGGAGGAACATTGTCCATAGGGTCGCGATGGGTCGGACACGACTTCGCAACTAACAACAACAACAAGACATCCAATAGTAGTAACTGAGAAACTACCCCCATTGAATTTGTCCAATCCTCTTTGAAAATCATCCAAATATGGGACCATCATCACATCTGAGGCAGTACAATGCAGTTGTAAAACTGAACAGAATATGGTTTGTATAATTTCCCACTAAATATGGCTGCCCTTGGTATTTGCACAATTAATCAGGTTTGGTTGCTAAGTCAAAAGAAAATCTAATACATATTTTGGAAGCTGCCCCAGGACAACTAAACAGCCTTTGGAATGGTCTCTATTTGAGATTTTTAAACAGTGGCTGTGTTGAAGGAGGATAGGAAATGTAATAGCAAGTAATATGAAGGATGTTTGAGAAAAATCCTTAGTTTCTATGCACTTTCTTTAAAATAGCAGATTTTTTAAACAAAAGTTTAATTACAATATTCTGTAGGAGTTGAATCAATATTTATTGCTACTGCACTTTAGCTGATTTAAAAGAAAAAAAATGAATAGCAATTGCCTGGCTCATTCACTTAAAAGCCTTCTCTTTCCTTGTGGTATTGCATGTAAGATTAACTTGGATTCAGCATTTATAAGGCCTGACTAGACAGAGATATTTTGCAAAATCGTCCTTTCAGAATATTGTAAGTATATAAAAAATCCTGCAATCTTTGCCATCCCATAAGAGTATAGGAAGGGTTCACTGAATGTAGAATTTGGGTTCCTGACAATCTTGGTATTCTTAAAAAAAAAAAAGCTTCCAGTCCTTCTGGCTGTGAAAAGACACCTTCAAATGCATAAGTAATGTTATTTGTCCTAGAGATGAGTCCCTAGGAAGAGTCCTTCTTTCTTATGTGTAGAGTAAGAAATATAATTGTTGGTATGGAAAAAATGATCTAGATGGAATTTTCAGATATCACGTACTGTATATCTCATAGGATCATTTCACATGCTACACATAGAGGTAGTACTTGCTTAATGATAGGTTGCTTAGTGACAATCAGTCTCCCCGTTCTGTACCAGCCTGCTACCGGCCCTGCAGAAAAGGCAGGGACAACCCCTTTACAAACGGCAAGAGGCTGGAATTACGCCTGCCAAATTTATAGCTACAAAAACAAACAAGACACGAACCAAGAAACAGGAGCTTTAAGAAACACGAACTATCCAAGCGGTTGCCTTCAGCAAACCAGCCCTCCCCACACATTCCCCTTATATAGAGTTCAGGGCGTGGCTTCTCTCTGCCTCCTTCCGAGAAGCCCCATTGCCTTCCTCTGTTTACTCCTAATTGACTGCCTCCTGCGTCGGGCGTCCTTGAACAGGGCCAGCTGTGGGTTATCTTCATCCACGCTGTCAGGCTCACACAGCTGGGTCTCCGTGGTGACCAAGTGGGAGGGGCCTGGCTGAGGGCTCTCATCAGCAAGATCTTCAACCCCCTCAGCAAGGTCTTCAACACCCCCCTCCTCCTCCTCTGAGTCGTCCGACCCAACTGCTGAACCCACAGGCTGACCCTGAATCACAACACTCCCCTCAAAAGCTAGTTATGACCCAGTTCTGGGTTCTGACAACTGCACACATGCATGCACAAATACACATGGCCAGTTGTATCATTCCATGGTTACATGACTGATTTACAATGTTTTTTGCCAGTTTCCAGCCTTTTTGGTCAAGATGGTGGCTACAGTTGCCCGACAGAAACTCTGCTCCATTTTTTTTTAGTCGCTTAGAGATAAAAAGGGAGCAGGACTTCCATTGTCTAATCAATCTGCAGATGCCCCTGCTATCTACTAATTTGAGTGTGATACCAGTGCATCAATCAAAGCTGTAGTGTCATCCTTGACCCAGAAATGGTTCTATATCCCCACATTCTCTATGCCTACAATTGTTTTAGCTATGTTTTGGATCTTGGAGAAATGATTGTCAAAAGGTAGCACAACTTACTTCTGGTTCAATCTGTAGAAGGCAGAAACTGTTTGGGAGGCCTTCAGTCATTCACTTGATCAATCTTCTTTTCTCTTCATGTCCATGAAAACTAGAAGCCCTAGTTATTTGCTCTCCCTTCCCTGACAGACATGCACCTTTGCACTTAGTTAACTACATAAATTACAGCACATAAGAAAAATCTAGTTCCTTGAAATGGACATGCATATTTGTGTGCTTGCTGATGAGAATTCTGCCATGACTGAACACTGACGCTGAAAATTACTGATTGTCCTTTTCATCTGTAAGAAAAAAATTAAGTTAAAGCTACGTTCACCAAGGTTATCATTGCCTTGTCCTAGAATTACGTGGGTACTGAATGTAATGTACACTGGCTGTGCATCACCAGGAACATGTCCTGCATTAACACTCTCCTGCATTGATATGCCAGTGTGGTCCGTGGCTTTTGTTTTTTTTTAGGACACCTGTGCCTGGTATGGAGACACACATTCCAGTCATTTTCCTTGATTTAAATGGTAAGTTTCACCATGGCAAACAATAAGAGATAAGAGCAATATGAAGGGAGGTGAATTTCAAGAAAAGGGATACAAAGGGGATGTGCTGAGTATTTACTGACGGGTGAAAAACAGCCCTGTAAGCAGTTATAAGAGGTTTATGGTTGAATCTGGGTTAGTCACTGGGACCAGAAATTTACTCTTCTGAGTTTTCGGACTCATGCTGGAGCCCATCTTCAGGGAACTATAAGAGGTCCTGTCAACCATATGTTCCTCTTTTTCTTCTCCTTTACTTCCCTTCTCCAGAACAAGAGCATTTGCTTTGTGCATTGCAACTTTACCTTTTCACCTTGAAAAATTCTTGGAGGCTATCAGAGATGCTGGGCATGTAGTCTAAATAATGCCCTGTGCTTACCCTTTCAGGCTGTAGTCCTCCGTTTAATTTTTCTAACCATAAAACTCTTCTTCCTCTTCTTCTGTTGGAGCAGCCACACAGATTTCTTAACTTCACAGTGAAAGCTCTACATGTGTCTCCTTGTGAGGACTGGATAAGGGAAAGAATAAAAATATTCCATTTTTGTTAGTCAGATTGTTTGCCCAGCTTACAAACCAATGGCCAATTTGGTCTACTATTGTCTATTAGAAGTAAATATTTAAATGATACCTCAATCATTTATGGTGTGCAGGTATTCCTTTCATTTCTTTGAGACAAATAAATTTACTGATTCAAGTAGGATGCTTACATGATTTAATCTCACAAAATATCCTCATCTTTGGAACTAAGAGTTAGTTATTGTGTTTTTACAATTTTATAATCACAGTTGTGCAATCGTGGGTTAAGATGAAGTTGCTTTAGACCACTGTTTCTCAGCTTTGACAGCTTTCAGATGAATAGATCTCAACTCTCAGAATTTCCCAGCCAGCAGTCTGAAAAACTGACAAAATTGAAAAACATAGCTTTAGACAAAAACAGGTAGCCCTCGACTTACAACACAACAGGTTATTTAGCAAACCATTTGAAGTTACAAGCAACTAGCTAAAAGGGACTTACAAACTGGATTTGAAGTTCTGAAGCTCAGGCACCCTTCTCAGGTCACGTGACCAACCTTTGGACACTCAGGAACAGCCTCATGGTCATGTGAGCACATAATACAATGTGGTTTTTTTGCTGCAAACCAGCACTTCTGGTTTTTAGCAAAATCGTGCCTATAATGAACATTAACAACTTTAATGTTAGTTTAACATCTACACAAAAAAATATAAAATCAGTTTGTCATGACATATAACCATAATGGGCAGGCTCCCTTATGGTCATATGTCAAGGACTACCCCTACTACACTGGAGCTCCTGTGTGCTTTTGAAACAACTTTTGGAAACTGAACCCAATCCACTTGCATAGCTGTGGTATCCAAGCCTTTCTAAAAATATTACATTGTGTGCAGCAATTGCTTACTGAATCTCATTTTCTCTCTGTGTCCCCCCTTTATAGCAGATGACTTCAGCTCTCAGGATAATCTTGATGAGCCAGAAGCTGGTGGTTGGGATGCTACCCTTATTGCTGAAGATGAAGATGAATTCTTTGAGTTACAGATTGTAAAGCACCATGAGAGTGAGGTAAGGCAGTACTCAAGCATTGGAGCGGGAAGGGTCTCTTGCTGCAAATGGGAGGTGTTATAGCAGCCTTAGGAAAAACCCACCTGGCATGATCTTTTGGCTCTTAAGGACTCCCGCTCTACTAATGTATTTTGAAGCTAGTTTGAAATTTATCATTTGGAAGTTTTAAGAACAAGGAGAAAATATCTTGTGTTGTTATTTCTTACTGAGATGGTCAACTGGTTCCTAGCTTATGCTTTAAATCAGGGCTTCCCAACCCCCAGACTGTGGCCTACTAACCGGGCCTTGAGCCCTTCAGAATCGGGCTGCGGAAATGGCAGGCAAGCATGTACACTTATCTCCATTTGCGTGAGCAGCAGGCAAGCATGGGCAGGCATGCTCTATTTGTGCGAGCGCTGCTCGCACAAATGGAGCTGCACAAGCAAGAGTAAGCATGGATGTGTGTGCACTCCATTTACACAAGGGGCAGAACCGTGCACCTGCTGCTCATGCAAATGGAGCTGCATGTGCATGAGTTTGCTTGCCCACCACTCATACAGAACCAATCCCTCCCCCTGCAGCCAGTCCACAAAACTGGAATGATTGGAGAACTCTGCTTTAAATAAATGCAGGTGGAGAAAATGATTGCTCCTCCAAGCAAAAAGAGTTAGTGCCTACCAAAGCTAGCATGTGAAGAAGGGTTAGACCGTTAGAGCCTAGCAATGCCTTTAATATGTAGATTTTCTGTGCATATTGTTGCTGTGTGATGGGGTTTTCCATTATGTGAGCTCAGTTTGAAGACATACACTGGAAGTTTATTACCTCATTGGAAAAAAACCTGAATTTTTGACTTAGAGAAGTACACATTCTTGCATTCCTTACCATCTGAATAGTAGATCCATTGTTGTCATATTAAGGAATAGCATAATTTCAGAGCAATTTCAGACCAAACGCTGTTGAACTTATGGCTGAGAACATATCAGCATAACCTTCTCTTTATGGAAATTGAATTCCTGCCTTATATCCTTAGATCTCCTAAAAATTAGGAGCCACTGCAAACAGAGCCATTGAGGCTAGTGATCAAGCACTTTTATTATTATAGTTTACAAGGCTATAGTCATATCCTAGGATATGTAATTGTCTATATTGTCTATACTCCAAGACAAAGCAAATATTTTCCAGGAGGAAATGTATGCAATGCTGTGACAGATTCAAATGACAATGGTGTCAAATCATGATGAGATTAAAAACAACTGTTGACATAAATGAGGACATCTTTAACCTAAACTTAAAATTTAAAAACTCTCAGAAAACGATGACAAAAAATGAACAAACAAACCAGATAACAGAACACAAACTAGAGGACAGTGACCCAAAGAGTGAAGCTACAGATGAAGAGAACCATAGCTTAATACAAGCAAAAGAAAACTTACAAGATTTTGCCATAACAATGGAAATGGAAAAGATACCTTATTTTTCAGGGCTTCAAAACAAATTTGAAGATAGGAAAGAAGATCTAACAAAATGGATTATAGAGCAGACAGAAGAATCATTAAAGTTTGGGAGACAAAAATGCATGTCTTGCTTAACTTGTCTCGTCTATTCCCAACAATATTTACAAAAATACAGAAAGAATCCCCTGACAAGTTGAACACACTGACTTGAAAAGTTACTTGGCAAAAGAAGAAGGCTAGAGTTAGATTCAAGAGATTTGATTTGACTTACCAGATGGAGTACTATATGATTAAACACTTGCTTGAATATGGTTAAAAGAATAGATAAATTATGGATATAAAGGGGCCCTACAGTAAGAGGGACAAGATAGACAAGTAGTATAGTATTTTTATAATATATGAAATGTAAAAATATTGGGATGGTGTATGTGAATGGAAAGTTTGGATAATTAAAGGTAATTAATTATTATTGATAGTTTTTTTAAAATATATGAACCCAGACAACACACTGTTTACCAAGCACTAAAGATTGTTATTGTAAAAAAATATATCAGTAAAATATATTTTTAAAAAAGAGATTCTAGGGAGTAGCTATCCTAAATCTTTTCCTCTTTCCACAATCCATCTCTGGACTGTGCTGTCTGTTACACCACCCCACTCCTTGGAATGTGTTCCCTCCTTCTTGGAAACCAGCTGGGTTATTGTAGTCCATCACCTCCTCCTTCATAGACACATTCTGTGGGTAGATATATGGGGATGTCCTCTTTTTTGGAAAACAAAACATAAGCTTTCTATGTGAGTTGCCTACTATGTTTGAATTGGTACTAAGTGGCAAAGTGCACAGTTTTCTAATACTAGAACTTCAGCCTGGCTATAGTTTGTCTTTATTTTTTCTGGATGATTTTGCAGGTGAAAGCTGAAGCTTCCTGGGATTCCACAGTTCACAACTATACACAGCTTAGCAGAGGAACAATGGCTGAACAGAGAGTCTACCTGATTGTGAGAGTTACAGTACAGCTTAGCCATCCAGCAGAAATGCAGCTTGTCCTTCGTAAGCGGATCTGCGTCAATGTTTATGGCAAACAGGTACACTATTAAAACCATTACCTTTCTGGATCAAGCCAAAGATCCATCTAGCTGACCATTTGGTCTTCCAACAGCTACTAGCTAGATAGATGATGTAATATCCCAATAGTAAATTCTTTAAAATTCTGCCCATCCTGTTTTCCCTTCTCTAGCCAGCCTGCCGGAATTCCAGAAATTGTAAATACATCTGAAATACATCAGATTGTTTTATAGATTTTAATGAATACTATGTTCCAAATATTTGGAAATTCAGGGTCATTTTAGCATCCTTTCAGGATCCAGACATGGTTATCCAGGATTAAACTATTGGTAAAACTTGATATTCTCTATACTTTGTTATCTTTTTGCTGTTGATGTTAACTTTGATATCCAAGCATCTTAAAATATTTTGTGCAGGAACTTATATCACTCTTAAATAAGGTTTTTTTGTATGATTGAGTGGTTAGGATCATTTATTGCATCCTAGAAGATGGTTATGTTGGAATTCAGATATACTTTCAAAATATCTTCATGTGTAAAGACTTTCAACTTGTTTTTGTGGTTTGGAGCAGTAGGGAGCAGGGTGTACTATCATAATAGCATGCATATTGTTGCAATGAACAGGTAATCTAAGATTCATTCATGGCTCTTAACTTTTAGAATTCTGAAAGGTACTATTCCATCAAATATCTCAGCATGAGACTGAAAATACTAGGGCAAAACTATAATTATTATTAACCGTGTAAAGTGTATTTAGCAAAAAAAAAGCCAGCCTCCTTTTGTCAGAAGATCTTCGATGAAAGATTAAATGGACTTTGGGATTAATCAGTTAGCCTCCAGTTGTTTGTACTCAGACCTTGGTGAAAGTGCTGTATTCAGTATGATTGGAATTCATAGTGTTTTTCCATCTATTGAGCAGTTTTAGACTTTACCCTGGGGTATTCTCTGTAGCCAGATTTCCTTATCTAATTGACTGTTTTTTTCCTTTCTTTCATTGTTCCTTGCTCCTGATTCCATGGCAGTTGCTAGAATGCTGCATAGAGGTTCCATGAGGGTAGTAATATTATCACTTTTACAACAAGCATCTTTTTCTGTATGGCTTCTGTGTGTGCAAGAAGCTGAAATATTGAGGGTCATTCATGTCGTCAGCATTGCTTACTGCTGAAATAGATAGTTCATCTCATAGTGACTTTTATAGGCAGTATTTGATAGGTTGTTACCTTAATGAGCTTTTCTGCATGTTAGCAAAACACGCTTCAGCAAATCTATGCTGCCAGCAGATTGTCCCATCTCTCATCATCCCACATAGTCAATATTGTTTGGTGACATTTGTAATAGAAACTTTTTTTTCCCTGCTGTGTGTTGAAATGAAGTTATTGTTGGATCTTTGGTTTGTGCTTTATCTGCTTTGCTTATTTCTGCCTTGCTCTCCAACAGCTCAGTTTTGAGTGAGGGTGAGACAATAGAAAGAAGATGCTTAAGCAAATTCAAGACACACTGATTATGTAAACATTTCCACAGACCTAGTCTTGTTGGTTTATTATAGCATGTAAATTATAATGGCATAAACCAGCCATTTCCAACCTCCAGATGTGTGGAAATTTACTTTCAGTATTCTCAGCAATAGCCATGCCAGCTAAGGATTGAGACCCACATCTGGTGGGTACCCAAGTGGGTTTTCAGAAACTGACATGAAATTGGGTGATAATTCTAGGGTGCTCAGTGATATTCTCCTTGGGCTACTAAAATTGGATACCCAACATATTTCTTACAAGCTTGAGACAGTTTATATTTACTTGGCCTTATAGCAATGTGTTCACGTGGTAAACTATCTGAGATTACTGTAGAAAGAAATCCAAAAAACAGCCTCACATGTGTTTATATACACAGGCATATATCCCTTCCATAATAGAAAGAGGCCTAATATATTGTTTCAGATCTTTGGCTCATCTTTCCTATGGCTGGCAGCAGCTTTCCAACATTTCAAATGTGGGACTTTTCAGCTTCTAGAGGTCACTTTATTGGAGATGTTGGAGATCAAAGCTTCAAAGCATGTTCTCTGCCATTGACCATGGATAGCCAATGCCAAAGATGCTCAGTTGGTGTAATTTGTTACAGCCATTAGCATAAATTCTCTATAAATTTATTTTCTATGCAGCCTGCTAAACTCACTGGGCTATTTAGCTATTCTGTCTGTTATCAATGCACAGTCCAAATATGTATTACAAAACAGTATTAATAACCTTCCAAGTACATAGTAACTTCTCTGCATTAATTCAGGAGTCAAGATTTTAACCTCATGAACCTTCCTGTCAGAATAAACAATGTCTCTGATCCTCTTATATCATTGTTTGTAATGATCCCAGTGGCCTGGGATTCAGAAATCAGGCTTGTTGGCAATGCAAAGCATCAGTAATTCCAATCTCACAAGTAAATATGCACATGCGTAGAAAAAAAGGAAGAAAAATAGCACAACAATTAAGCAGTCACCTTGTCAGCATTCTATAACGATGCAAGCATCAAGCGTAAAGAATTTGGGGTCAGTTTCACATATTTACTTCCTGGGAACCAGAGCAATGTTTGACCTCTCTACCTTTCTTTAATGGGACACAAGCCTGCTTAAATCCACACAAATCCCCAATCTTTCCACACTGTGGGGAAAAAACATTAAAGGGTTCCAAAAGTGGAGTCATTTCACAATGGGTGAATAACCCACGAAAGGGGTTTTTGATAGTATGATCATGAAAGCAATATGTTTAATTAGGTACAAAGGAGGTTGCTTTATTAAGGGTGAATGAGCAGGTTGTTCATCTGTAATATATATATGACGTGGAGATGGCCAAGGGAATATTTTCCACCACACAAACGGGGTTTCCAAAAATTAAATGGCTCTGTTTTGACTTTCCTTTGGCTAATCTGTTGCTGTCTGCTTTTCTTTCATGCTAATCAATCTGCTGCTGATATGAGTATTGGTTTTTAAGAGAGAGACCTGTTTTTAATATTGACTTATATGAAACTACAAGATCTCTTTTTCATCTCTAGGGTTTTGCTCAGAGTTTCCTGAGAAGAATGTCTTCCCGGAGTTCTGTACCTGGCTGTGGAATCACCTTTGAAATTGTTTCAAATATCCCAGAGGTGAATATTATGGGAAATTCAAGTAATAATGCTTCTAAATATGCCCACGCAAATACAAACCACTTTCTTTTGCTAGTCTTAAAGGGTATACAACCATCCTAAGAGAATCCACATGTTGGATTTTTAACATATGGTCACAACCGATTGGGACAATTTCCCACGGAGGTTTCAAAGGGGAGGATATGCCAGGAGGAAACCTCTCCCGTATTCTTAGTTCAACATTGGCCATGTTAGGAATATATATCTAGCAGCTCATCTCATCTTATCTTAGAGACCCTGTTTCTTAGTACTTAATGCTATCTACAATGTGTTCAGTTACTTGGAGGTAAAGCTCAGTTTCTTTCTACATCATGACTATTTCTCAAATATCTGTAAAGCCTACTCTGTCCCATGTCTGCATCTAGACTTTTAAAAAGTTTTTTTTTTAAAAAATGCACAGAAGCATTTATATTTAAAATGCTCAACTTAAACAAAAATAAAATGAAGAACTTTCAGTGGTTGAGTGAATATTGACTATTGAAAAACACCTTATTTCAGTGGTGGGATTCAAGCATGTGAACAACCGGTTCTCTGTGTGGATGCTGCTTCCGGAAGTTCATTCTGGGCCTGGGCAACTAAAAAATTAGCTACTGGTTCTGCCAAAGTGGTGCAAACAGGGCTTTTTTTCTCATAGAACGCTCAGAATGGAGTTCAGGCATTTGGATGGAACCTTGTAGGGTAGGCAAGGTGGGTTGTATGACATATGTGAGTTCTGGCACCTTTTTCTTTTACAAAAAAAGCACTGGGTGCAAACCAGCTGAATCACACCACTGCCTTGTTTTAAATTCAATCTTTAGTCTACCTGAGATGTGCCAATTTTGTGTGTATCAGAGTGTGTCTGTGTTTACTAGAGAAAGAAAGAGAGAACGAGAGAGTATCTCTTCAGCCATATAGAGATACTTTTAAAGGGATTTATCCTCCCCACTAATTCTAAACTTGCCATCATAAATATTGCTCAGCATGTTAAGTGTCCTATGACCTACCTGTCTTTTACTTTTTATGTGCCAATGGGCTTGCTAAGTTGAGAGGTTTTCTCTTTCAGGATGCTCAGGGGGCAGAGGAACGTGAGGCATTAGCAAGAATGGCAGCCAATGTTGAAGATGCAGCTTCTGCTGCTTCAGAAGTCCATATAGAAAAATACCTTCGAAGTGTGTTGGCCGTAGAAAACATCCTTACTCTTGATCGGCTGCGCCAGGTTAGTTAATTGTAAGGGAAAGTGCTACATGGTGTGTAAACCTCTATAGAGCTCCAGTGTCATTTTTGGGGTACACTTCAGTTAAACCACATCATAAATGAGCAAGGCTGGGTATTGCCTATTCTAAGGCTTATCCTGCAGGTTTTATCTGTTTCTCATCTAAAAATCCCAGGAAACTGTTGCCAGATACTGGCAGTCATTTAAGATTAGTCAAGAAGCAAAAAAAGAGTGCTAGCTCTATACGTTCCAACTCTAGCTATAAGCCCTGTATTTTAAGTCTTGTTTTATTTTAAAAAGTAATAATACACTGTGCTAAATTTCAAATGTTTGATCCTGAAGGGTTCTGGAGCCATACATCAGCTTTAGGGTTTGGAACTGTAACATCTACTCTAACTTTATTGTTAAAGGCCTAAAAATTAAAGTGGTCTTAGGAATGTTGATGAACCAAACTATTTTTTTTATTTTATCTAGATTATATCTCACTTCCAAAGAAAATAGAACAACAAGAAGAAAATAGAACAACAATAGGTCAATTTCCAAAGAAAATAGAATAGGGGGCAGCAATCATGTTTATGCATAAAGCTTCACTGTATTCAAACAAAGAGTAATCTAAAAAAAATAAGACTGCGCATAAGTAACATTTTCATTAGCCTAATCAGTAATAAATGATAATTATTCTAGTGGATGGGTAGGATTTTGTCGAGAAAGCTCTAACATTGGGAAGGAATGGCTCTTTAACATTGCGGCGTTTTTTTCTTTTTGTAAATTTTAGAGTAGCAGCTTTGAAACAGGAGCATTCTCCCCTTCTTTGAGGGACTGGGGCCAGCCTCACTTTTGGTCTATTATTTTCAACCCAGAAGTGGGTTGACCACTAGCAGAGGGGCGTTTTCAATATTTGTAGGGAAGGGGAGGTAATCATTCTCTGACTATATTGTCATTATAATATTATCATTATAATATAGTGACTAGATTATTATTGTAACTTAATTTTGGGGGGAAATGGTGTATTGGTGGGCTCAGTGTTGTCTTATTCCAAAGTTGGGTTCGTGTTGTTATCCAAGAAGGTCTGCATGCTGTCTTAGACTGCATTTATATGACAATTTGTTCCAGTCTCTGATTACGTGCATGTCTTAGCTGTCTCCAGCAAGATATATTGGGCTACGTTTTCCATAATTCCAAGCCAGTAACACTCACCTACATAAATGTTCTCAATAGTCCCTACAGAAATGCCTATCATTCCTTGCCCTTGATTCAGTTTAAACTTGCTTTTATATGATACGTGAATATTAGAGAAAGAATGATCTGTTTCTTCTTTGCAGGAGGTTGCTGTGAAGGAACAGCTGACAGGAAAGGGAAAACTTTATCAGAAGAGTCTCAGTTCACCAAATGTCAATCGAGTGAGTCTATAATACTTGAGCTGAAATCCTCCCAAAACATAGTTGGAAGAGGGTGAAGAGAAGAAAAGAGTAGTTCCACAATGAGTTTGTAGGAAAATGAGCATTTCTTCATCTGGGAACACCATACTGCAGGCATAGGAAGTATCTTCCCCTTCTGGTGATCTGTTAGTTTGCTGTAAGTTTTGCAGATTGAAGACTCCATTTGAAAGTCATATTTTATTGTTACTCTTTCAGCTATCAGGAAGCCGCCAAGATCTAAATCCATCATACAGCCTTGCTTCTTACAAAGTAAGCATTCAATTTGTTAGTGAATTTCTTTATTGTGTTTGAGAGCTTGCACTTTTTCAGAAAAATAGGAATTTAACTATTTGGGAAAATTGATTTTGAAAACTTCTTTACTTATTTTTTACCTATTATGAGTTCTAAACTGAGTTGTCAGTTTTAACTAAGATACGTGATCCAAGACGGGATGTGGTTGTTAAAAGACATAATATATTTTCTGTCTAAGTTTTTATACCTAAATCACTCTAAGAATCAAAACTATAACATACCGTATTTTCTGGCGTATAAGACGACCCCCCCCAACTTTTGAGATGATTTTCAAGATTTTTCGTCTTATACGCTGGAAAATCAGCGAGCCCGTGAAGGCACGCCCTCCCCTCTCACTGTGGAGGAAGCAGGGCAGGCTGGCGTCTGGCGGGAGCCGGCAGGGCAGTCCTGCACACGTGCGCGCTCCCCGGCTATTACGGAGCACTCCTTAGCAGCCGGGGAGTGTGCGTGTGTGCAGGACTGCCCTGCCGGCTCCCGCCCAATGCCGGACAGCTCCGCCGATGCTGCCTCAAGAGGGAAGAGCGTGAGGCGCCTGCCATGGCTCCCCGATGACTCCTTAGGAGCCGGGGAGCGCGTGCGTGCGCAGGACTGCCCTGCCGGCTCCCGCCAGACGCCAGCCTGCCCTGCTTCCTCCACAGTGAGAGGGGAGGGTGTGCCTTCCCGGGCTCGCTGACTTGCAGCCAATCCGGAGCCGAAAGGGGCTTTTCCTTCCACCCACCCTTTGGAATAGACGCAAGAGCTCCCAGGGTCTGGTGTTTGCAAGGGGGAGGGGAAGGGGCTGAGAGGCTCTTGGGGGTGGGAAGGGAGAGTCATGTTGGAGGGGGGACTGGACTAAGGAGGCTTGAAGTTGCTTTGCAAGAACGGGGGCACTCAATTGATTTATGTACTATTTTCCGGCGTATAAGACGACTGGGCATATAAGACGACCCCCCAACTTTTGAGATGATTTTCATGGGTCAAAAAGTCATCTTATACGCTGGAAAATACGGTATTAATTAATTATATTATTTGGTATTAATTTACATTATACAGGTAGTATAATCTCAACCTATAACCACAAGACCAGGATCTCAGCCGTTGAGCAGAGTGGTGATTAAATTAAATGCTTCACTCAGCAACTGCAGTCCCGGTACTTCCAGTTGTAGTCGTTAAGTGGTGACATAGGTTGTTAAGAAGAATGTAAGGTTGTGCCTCAGGGAATGGGAGCCCAGTGTAGGCCACATATAGACCATGCACAAGCTGGTGTGTGTATATATATGTGGTGCATGTAGTGCAAAGCTATAGCAACTTCGGCCTACTAGCTTGCAATGTGGCACTCATTGGCAGCAGCACCAGGCCTAAGTCAGGGCCTAAAGTAGAGACCTGGGGCTCTCAGCACTCTCAGCCAGCTGTCATTCCCCCAAGCCTCAATTTCAGCCCTAGCTCCACCACTGCAACTGAGGAAACTGCCCAGATTTCACATCTGCCTGTGTCATCCCTAATCTAGGCTGCCTAGTGCAAGACTGGGCCCAAAGTAGAGGCTTGGGCCCTTCAGCAGCCTCAGCCAGCTGCTACCACTCCAGGCCTCGACACCAGCAGAGTCTTGTTTTTAATTTCTTTTTTTTCTTTTTTTCTTTTTTTTTTAAAGGATAGTTTTTAAAAAAAGTATGGCTATTGTAATGGTGAAGGGGATTATAACTTTCCTAAATTTCAGCTATATCTTTGGGCATAAATTTTGGATCAGTCTTCTAATGGGGCACGTGATCAAGTCCACTGTTGGCACAGAATTATTATGTAATTCCTTTAATATCACAGCAGGGGCTTGGTTCTGTTTTTAGCCAAGGCCCATGTGGAAGATGTTGAGATTTCATAATATAAGTTTGTTCTGTGAATGACGGTTTACAGTTTGAAAAAAGCAGGTAAATCTTTTGGAGGGAAGGCATGGCCAAGTAGGAGTATTTATACTTTTGTTCATCTCTAGATACTTTCAAAGTGTCTTTGTTTCTTAGTGTTTGTAGTTGACTGCTAAATTCCAGAGAATCCACAAATAGTTCAAGAATCCTTGAACAACAACATTTTCAACAAGAAGAATAATTCGTAATCTGAACGCTCATTGTTTTTCTTTCCTTTTTTTATGCCTTTGTTTGCTTCTTAACCCTTCAACGATATCCATCCCTCATTGCATGTGTCAGTGTCTCAAGGTCGTGGCAGAGGTAACAAATTCATTAGATTCACCTAATGAATAGGATAAACAAAGTATCCCTTTCTGGAGTGCTTTTCCACGGTCTTCTGTGACTTAACTCTAATCCTAACATTCTGCTTTGGATTTGCTGCCGCTGTGCTTCTTTTTTCCCTCTTTGCTTCATTAACCTAGCAAAAAGTAAACTTTCTGAATGTGGCGGTATGCAATCTTGGTCTGGAAGTGGCCTTGGTTCTGAAGCAGAGGAGCTTGCCTACTTCATCTGAGCAGTTGGAGAGATCTAACTATTGAAATGTGCAAATAAATAGCATGCACTGGTACAGAGCCATCGATATATGAGAAACATAGGAAAGTTATCTAAATCCCAAAAGTTAGCTGTTCATCTCAAGGAGTTTACAATCTAAACTTTACTGACAGGAGGATGGAACAAACTGAGAATGAAGAATGAACTCATTCAATTGTATGCATGTTGTAATGTACATGAGGACGGCTGGATCAGACAAGAGGCATGGTATCCTGGTGCTAATAGCAGCCAGACAGATTTCTGTAGAAACAGCACAAGCAGGGCCTGAAAGGAAATATTTCTCCCATGAATTGCCCCTGATGGCTAATGCAAAAGAACAATTAAGGATGGAAATCAGAGTGATGGCTGTATTAGCGTTTTGTAGCACAAACAGCAGAAAGTCTGGTTTCACTTTAAAAACTAAGGAATCATATTAGCATAATAATTTGTGGGTGAAAGTCCCTTTTATTAGATGTATGGAGTATAATCTGATGCATTCTTTTCTGCATATTCTATCACAGGACTATATAACAGGCATTCGATAGACTGTGTCCACAGATTGTGTTCTGTGGACATCCACCCAATAATATATTTGTAAATCTTTAAGGTGGCATAAGAATCAGTGTTTCCGGGTTATATACCAATTCTACACACATCTGCTTAATTCATTTATTTATTTAAATAATTTATTTGCTATATTTTCATATGCTCAAGACATCATGCAAAAGAAAGTGAAGCCATTTAAGCTTATAATCATTCCCACATCTTGTGTCAGTGAATTTCAAACATTACATCACTGTAGAATGAAGTAGTATGCCTTTTTTAAATTTCTATTGAATTTACAGCCAATCTATTCCAATTGGTCTAGTAAGTATAACCTACCTTAGGGAGCCTGCAATGTGAGATTAGTTTGCTTGGCCAAATTGGCTGCTCCTGAACTGTTCTGTCCATAAATCCAGCTAGCATTTATACATTCTTATAGATGGCTTCAGCACACATTGAAGAGTTAGAATGGCTTTAGTAAATGGCTAGCTTGAAATTCAACCCACAAGGAGGTGATTTTTATTCATCCAGTCCTTCAGTGATGCAGTCATACATCATAAGCCTATGATGTGTCAAATTATACAATGCAGTAGCATATACATCTAGGAGTTTTTTTTAACTCCTTCCATTGTGTTTCAAAGAAGGCTTAATTCAAGGTTAGTACCACTTTACAGCATAAACTATAGTTGTCTGGTTTAGGCATGTTATAGTGATATAATTTGCAAACTTTTGCAAGCCATTGAACTATCTGATGATGGAATATACGCTCTTTCCCTAATGGTTTTGCATTCCCAGTCTGGCATTGATTCTCAGGACTTTTCCTGAGTTCCTATTGCCTACTTTGTATGAGTAAAAGATGGCCTTTGTTTTGTTGATCACTAGTTGCAAGCAGTTATGTCAAAATGAAGTGGTTAGCCATGCAGAATTCAAGACAGTGAAAGTGGAAAGGAGAATTGCACAGATCAAATAAAATCCTGATTTATTTTTTGTAACTACTGATGACCAAAGGGAAAGCTAAAGATACTCTATAGTAAAGGGAAATTTCTGTGCCCATCAGAATTTAACAAATACATGTATAGCCTCAGTAACCATTGTAGGTTTTACTGTTTGTTCATATTATTTTTATAGTCTTTAGGTGTTATTTGCCATCCATTTGTGAGATGGTGACAGTATGCATCCATCAAACAAGAAAATACATAATAATAAGTGACTGAATGTTTCTAAAAATAAAATTCATAGTATTGGCCTTGCCATTTTTTTAAAATATTGTGGTTAATAAAATTCAATTTTCATGGCAGAATAATGCAAAAGATCTTTTCAGAATGAGTGGATTCAGTGGACCTCCATTTAAATGGAGACTTATGTTTTGCCCACAATTCAGTTTGAGCAACCCTGGTTGTTGCTTCATTTTTTTTCCAGGTTAGGGATCCCTGTATACCAGTTGCTTTGCTGGAACAGACCAAGGTCCAGTTAAAGAAGCATCCTGTTTCACATATTATCCAAATTTGAGAGTGGTGGATGGACCATGTAGGAAATCTGCTCTGAGCTGCATATTGGGGGCAGTTCTATAAAAGGGATGAATGACAGATGGTGGGGCTTTTGTGGGAAGAAGACAGAGAATTATAAGGCTTATTTGGAAGATGCTAAGGTATCTCTGTAATGACTTTGTCCCAATGTGAGACAGAGAGCATGATGTTCTTAAATGGACTGATGAGAATTAGTTTAATGAAGTCTGACCTTGGTGCCCAGTCATTTGGCAAACATTTCTCCAGACAAGTAATGAATAAGTTCTTTCCTTGTTACAGACTTCTTGCAGAAAACATAGCCATCCTTCTTTCTCTTTTATCTACTTCAAAAGAACAGAGCATAGGGGGGAAACCTAGGGAGATTGAATCATAAAGAGCATGGACTTCTCTAAGAACTAAGTGAAAGTGGGTTGTTCAGATATCAAGTGTTGGTCTTGGTACCCACCACTTCTTGAACAAACAACTTCATTCATAGTAGAATCTTGTGGCTCCATTGCAATAAAATAATTTCAGTTCGTTGCCACTGTAAAGTAGGTAGAAATTTCTTGTGTTGTACTTTTCATCTTTCTTTTGGGTGATTCACATGCAAAAGCCACAACTGTTGTCTAGGTTTCATTATCTAGTAGTTGTTAAATGGCATCCCACAGCCTTTCCATGGACTTTGAGATAGCCTATAAGATTACAGTGAAAAAAGATAACTCTGTCCCTTTTACAGAATGAATGCTTGCCAACTCAGTAACTCCTTTAGCATTCTAGTGCAGGTATACCAACTGTTACAGACGCTTTTTCCATTGATTGCTATTGTACAGACAGAGGCTGTCTTATTAAATGCTGCTTTGGAGTGCCCATTCTATGCCAACAGCTATAAATTAATAATGAAGGGCCAGAGGTTCTATTAGTGGCTAGTATGTAAGTTCAGTCTCTCTATTAAACATGCCCTGAATTTTAGTTCTGACACACAGCTCCAGAGAGTATTAGATGTTCAACCTCATTGCACTTTTTATCCTCAATCTGAACAGTACATCTCCATCAGAATATTAAATGACAAGAAACTATACTTTTCTCAGGACAGAAAGTTCTAAGAACTTCTGATGTCTGTCTCTTCTTTTAGAGAACACAACATAGGAAGAACTATAGCACAATTAACTTTACTAATCTTTCTGAAGTTATGCTTCCTCTGGATGTATAAATATCAATGCCCAGAATTCCCTAGCCAACAGGATGGTAGCTGAAAATTCTGAAAGGTCGATGCAAGGTCCAGAGGGTGGGTGGGGGATGCCACAATGGGGAAAGCTGATATACATACTTAATTATTACATTCACGTAGGTTAGCTTAATGTTCTGTAAATAATATTGCCAATGTCTTCCATTCAGGCCCTGATCAGATCAAAATCTGTTTAGATTTGGCTACAGTTTACAACAGGGCATTTTAGATCTTAACCTATGGTTCAGAAAAGCATAAGGAGGGCCTGTACCTTTCCTCTGCGGCATGGGATATCAACAGGTTTCTGTTCTTGTTTCATTGTATGTTTCAGCATTTTTAAAATTCTTTGAGCGGTTGTTATTTTCAATGTGATCGTTGTACAAATATATATTTTTCATAATTCCAGAGCCGATGGGAAAGCCAGCAAGACATTTCTCAGATTTCAACAGAATCCAGGTCCAGTGCAAGTCTCCATGATTCAACTCAGCAAAATGGCTCTACAGACCAAGGTAAAAGCTTCAGGGCAGATCAGTGATGTGAACTAACATTTGCAGCTTTAGATTCCTCCTCCCTCCCCTGATTTTATATAGGAGTATAAGATTCTTTTTGGACAAAATTTTTGACAAATAATTTTGGCAAATAATTTTCTTTTGAAACTTTCTTTCTAATTTCTTTGGTGAATGAGTACCACGTTGGATAGACAGTCATGATTTAATGTCATGAGCAAGGCCAGGGTTCCCTTTGGCGGAAAGACTTGCACAGAATTTATTTCTTTTCCCAGCAAAACAATGGAAGGAAATTGTTTGGTTGTTTCTTAGCAGCCAAATTCAACATTAAGCAAAGCCAGCCCATACGTTTAGAAATGGTTCAAAGTAGACTTCAGTAATATTGTGGATGTTCAGGAGACAAGTAGCAGCAGTGTGAATTAGTTTGTTTATTTGTCTGTTCAGGAGTCGGTAGCCTGGCTGCCTCTTACTTGAATCCTGTGAAGTCCTTCGTGCCTCAGATGCCAAAGCTGCTGAAATCTCTGTTTCCTGTTAGAGATGAAAAAAAGGGCAGGCAGACCTCTCTCCTTACACAGCAGGTACAAGATCATTCTATTTAGAGGGTTGCAAGCAAGAATAAAAATGAAACTGTTCACCAGTGAACAACTTTAGAACGGATTCCTGAGGTTAGCAAAAGATTGTTCAACCACAGTGTTGGGGTTTTTTTTTGTTTTTTGACTTACCATGTCATACTCCATGTGTACATTTCAGCATAATGTACAATTTGGGAAGCAAAAAACAATGTAATACATCAAGACTGGTTGCAAATGACTCAATAGATTGTAGTTGGTACTACAGTTTTGTGAGGGTTTTTTTTTTTGGCTTCTCCATCCTGGTGCCCTTCTGGATCTTACGATGCTACTGTTGTGTTTTGAGAATTGTAAATTTAACACATCTGAAAAGCATCATTTTAGAAAACCTAGTTCAGAATCACAAACTATGCACTCAATGGTTTCAGTCTGATTCCATTCACTGATCAAAACATATAAGGATCTTTTTGGATCTCTACCATAGGAGAAGTGTAAGAGAAAGAAGTCATCAGAAGAAAACTAAGATATGGTTCCATATCTAAATATTTAAAAGCTGCTGAAAGATTATCAGCATCTTTAGAATAGTAAACATCTAACTTGGAGTAGAGCCATCCATAAAAAGTTACTGACAAGCTACAAAACATCCCACAGAAAGAATAGCTGGGCTTTTTAAGAAGGGAATAATGTGATTGTTTTAGAAGTCATTCTTAGAAGAGATTGATTTAGAAGTCATCCTTGTATTGCATTATCAGTGTGGTTAAAGATGATGGGTTAATGTCTAGAACATAACATTGAGGGTCAAATTGATTTTCCCTGTTTAGACTGAGGGGTTTTTTAGTGCAAATACTGGCCTTTTGAATGTCCCCAGCAAGTTCCTGAGGTATTCAAGTGACTTGAATACCATGCATGCATGCATCACCCATGCACTCGTGACCTCCTGGTTGGACTACTGCAACGCTCTCTATATGGGGCTACCCTCGAGGACCACTCAGAGGCTTCAGCTGGTGCAGAATGCTGCTGCGCGAGTTGTGATGGGGGTTTCCCGATACTCCCATGTAACACCTCTACTCCACAAGCTACATTGGCTTCCGGTTGCCCTCCGGGTGAGACTCAAGGTGCTGGTGATGACCTATAAAGCCCTAAATGGCTTGGGTCTGGGATATTTGAGGGAACACCTACTGCCGACATCAAGTTCCCTTTGTCCTGTGCGCTCCCACTTGGAGGGCCTTCTCAGGGTGCCGCCTGTAAAAGACTGCCGGCGGATAACACCCAGGGGGAGGGCCTTCTCAGTGGGTGCGCCTGCCCTTTGGAAGCAGCTGCCCAAGGAGCTTAGGACTGCCCCAGACCTTCGGTCATTCCGCCGGGACCTGAAGACCTGGCTCTTTGAGCTTTCCGGCCCAGGCTGAGAGATTTTTTTTCCCCCTCAGGGATCAAATTTAATTATTTTAACTGTTTTTAACTCTTGTATTGTATTGATGTTTTAAAATACTTTGTAAACCGCCCTGAGTCCTACGGGAAAAGGGCGGTATAGAAATTCAATAAACTTAAACTTAAACTTAGCTGACATTTCTGTTACAAACATTTTGTTTGCATTTGTTTGTGCAAATGTTCTAGATGGACTCATTTTTCATGTTGGGTTTGCTCCTAAGCTTCAGTATAGTAACAGGGAAACCTGCAATTGCAGTGAGCTTAAACATAAATATATATGTTTATTCTGTTTGTGTCTCACCTTTGTAAGAGAAAGAAAGAGAAGTTCAAAACAGTGAGATTTCAGTATAATCTTTAATTGTACTACACTTGCAAACATTAAAAGTAGCTATTTGAGTTGCCAAACCAGCATTTACAGCAGCTATTTTAGAAAGCTGGAAAAAAATAATTAGGACTATTCAGAGCCCCATCTCTTCAGTATGAATTTCAAATTAGTAGCAGCCAAGTGCCAGTTCTGAGCTAGCCTTCAGGAAATAGTAATGCAGAAGAGCATCACAAAAATGGTCTTTAGTTCTCAAGCAAATAGTTCATATTGTTTTATAGAAAATTGGGGAAAATGGATAAGCATATTACAGTAAATGTTATGTCACCTTTTCACAGGCTTAGTCAATAGCTACTTTAGTATTAATACTTTCATTTGCAGAAGTGATAAGGAACACGTACTGTATGTAGCTTCAGCTCATTTGTTTGCAATTCCTGAAGCCAGCTTGAAACATGATTCCTAAAAACTGGAAGCACATTTCCTTGCCATTTGAATGTGGAAGTCATGAAAATGAAAACATAATCTATAAAGCAAGTAGATCATGGTTAACATATAAAGCAACCCCAAGTTTCTCCCTCTGAATGCCTATGATGTGGTCGCATCCTCTTTGTGGGCCCATCTTCTGTAAAAGTATTAAATGTAGCTCTTGGCTAGCAAAAAATTATCTACTTCTGTTTTTCATATTTGTTAACAAAATTGAAGTGTTCTTAGGCAATATTCATTCCTTAAACTTCTTTTGAAAAGAAAAAAAATATGGCCTTTTTAAAGTGTAACACATTTCAGCTCCTGTTTTGATTCCTCATAGATTTTCAATAACTTGCAATTAAATTTTCAGAAAATTTGCTAAGTAAGGAGAGTGAGGGAGGTGATCTTGACAGAAATATTCAAAAACTACTATCTAGTCAAACATAGTAATTTTAAAAAGTGACAGCAGAAAAAGATCTAGTGGTCTGCCCTTTGATTATTATTATTATTATTATTATTATTATTATTATTATTATTATTATTATTATTATTATTATTATTATTATTTTACTTTTTATTGGATGATGGGCATGTGTTTATCCCAAGTATGTTTAAATTCAGTTACTGATGATTGATCCACTTTCTCCAGTGGAAGTTGGTTCCAAGTTTCTAGTACTCTTTCTGTGAAGTAATACTTTCTATCATTACTTTTGAACTTCCCTACTGTCAGTTTGAGGTTACAGCCCCATGTTCTTGATTTTTGTTTAAGTCTTGGAGTCCTAGTAGACAATCACTTTTAATATGAGCCAGCAGTGTGCTGCAGCTGCCAAAAAAGCCAACACAATTTTAGGTTGCATTAACAGAGGGATAGAATCAAGATCACATGAAGTGTTAATACCACTTTATAATGCCTTGTTAAGGCCACACATGGGATATTTCATCCAGTTTTGGTCACCACGATGTAAAAAAGATGTTGAGACTCTAGAAAGAGTGCAGAGAAGAGTAACAAAAATGATCAGGGGGCTGGAGGCTAAAACATAAAAAACAGTTGCTGGAATTGGGTATGTCTAGTTTAACAAAGAGAAGGGTGAGGGGTGACATGACAGCAGTGTTCCAATATCTCAGGGGTTGCCACAAAGAAGAGGGAGTCAAGCTATTCTCCTGAGGGCAGGACAAGAAGCAATGGATGGAGACTAATCAAGGAGAGAAGCAACCTAGAACTAAGAATAAATTTACTGACAGCTAGAACAATTAATCCATGGAACAACTTGCCTTCAGAAGTTGTGAATGCTCCAACATTGGAAGTTTTTAAGAAGAGATTGGACAACCATTTGTCTGAATTGGTATAGGGTTTCCTACTTAAGCAGGGGGTTGGACTAGAATATCTCCAAGGTCCCTTCCAACTCTGTCTATTCTATTCTATTCTATTCTATTCTATTCTATTCTATTCTATTCTATTCTATTCTATTCTATTCTATTCTATTCTATTCTATTCTATTCTATTCTATTCTATTCTATTCTATTCTATTCTATTCTATTCTATTCTATTCTATTCTAGAGACAATGCAAATGCCTCCCTGATTGACTGGAGTGTAAGAAGAAGGAGAAGAAGTAGGACACCATCAGACTTACAATATTCAATTATTGTTGTCAATTTCAGTAAAATGTAGTTCTAGTCTTCCTGTAGAGTTTCTAGTCTGATGTACCTAGTAGGGCTATATGGATACATATTTATCAGCTCACGCCTTTTGAGTATTTCATGTTGAGTATTTCATGTTCCCTTCATTTTCACCTGAATTAGGCATCTTAACCACTAAAATAGCAAACCTTTTTTTCAGAGCATCTGGCAAGAAGAAGACACTTAAATTTAGAAGGCGGTGTGAAGACCATTAATGACTAGCCTTTATCCATCCTCTGCTCTGGATATGACTGTAACTCAGCTTATTCTGAGCAGGTGTCAGCCAGACTTGTTGGAAATACAATTTCCCAATTCCAACTCAGTGTGATCCCTTGAGATTTTAGAAGGTTAGCTTTAGATGAGAAAGCAATAAAATGTATAATAATTTTCTCAGAAATAAAATTCTGGACTTGGAAGTTCATTCTCAGGTGCTAGTTTGCTTCTTAACAATTCATGGTTTTATTCATTTTCCAAACTGAGTTGAGTATGTCCACCAGACATTCCTAAGCAGCCAGATATAAATACTCTCCTTACCTCATAGTTGCAAATTCCCATTTCTATCACGATCACTAGCATTCTCTTTACCACCTTATCTTGTGAGGATTATCGGAGTGAAGCTGAGGGATGGGAAATAGAATCATGGCTTAAAAATAGAAGTGCATTTTCTACTTGGCAATACCCAAATGCACTAAGTGCTCATCATAAATTTTACTATTGTTGCTGGAACTGATGTTTCCATAAATCACATTAGATGAAAGTGCTGGGTGCTTAAATGTTATCAATAAGTGTAAATAGTGCTGCTGCTGGAATGGAGGGTATTCTGTTGGCTTTCCTTGAGTCTATAATAGAGGACAGTTGTGCTCAGTCACCATAAGTTGATGATGATCGTGATGATAGCAGCATTTCCTGTGGAATCTCTTTCTCTAATCTGATCTCTAGGATCAGCCCCAATCCAAAACAAGTTGTATATAAAATGTTTTGTGGTTGTTGTGGTTGTTAGTTGCGAAGTCATGTCCGACCCATTACGACGCCATGGACAACGTTCCTCCAGGCTTTCCTGTCCTCTACCATCTTCTGGAGTCCATTTAAGCTCATGCCTACTGGATGATGGTGGTGGTGGGTAAAAAAAAATCATCTCTGTGTGTGGGATAATAGCTTTCAGGAAGCCATGTTAGACTGTAGACTTGACTTGCCTGTTGTCTACATGCAAAGAATATTTTAGATGGCAAGGATGGTAGAGAAGGAAAGTCATTGTATGTGCTGAGTACATAAACTGGCCATCAGTTCAAGTCCTAAAAAGAGTGTTGAGGATCCTACCAAAGCCTAATTGTAAAAATCAAAATTTTCAGGCTTGTCATAACCAACCAGTAGCTGTCAATTCTCTCCGGTTAGCACCCTTTTGCCTGAGGATGAGGGTGATCAGGTCCCTGAGCTTAGGCTGGTGTATTTCAATGCCAGATCCGTTGTTAATAAGGCTCCCCTCTTTTGTGATTTGATCGAGGAGGAATGCGCGGATCTGGCATGCATTACCAAAACCTGGTTGGGCTCGGAGGGAGGGGTCCCTCTGACTGAGCTATGCCCCCCAGGTTTCTGTGTGCTACACCAGCCACGGGCTCAGGGTAGGGGCGGTGGGGTGGCGATGGTTATTCGGGAGACTTTATGTCCGCGGGAGACCACCATTGTCCAGATAGGTGGGAGTGAGTCCCTCCTCCTGAGATTTGGCCCTCGGGTCCAGATGGGCTTGTTGCTCACATACCTGGCACCCAGCTGTGTGGCAACAGCCCTGCCTGGGCTGCTTGACACCCTCTCAGGGTTGGCGGTGGAGTTCCCCAGGCTTATAGTGCTGGGTGACTTCAACCTGCCTTCCCTGGGAGGGTTGTCAGAGTTAGCTCGGGAGTTCATGGCTTCCATGACGGCCATGGACCTGACCCAGGTAATTCAGGGCCCGACTCATGTGGGGGGTCACACTCTCGACCTGGTGTTTTTTTTTCTGGGCAGTGGTTGGATGATCTGGGAGGGGGTTTGCCAGCCATTTTCCCCCTGTCATGGTCCGATCATTATCTCCTGCGGCTGGTCTTCCGTTATGCCACCCCCCGCCACTGGGCTGCAGAACCGACCAGGTGGTTCCGCCCCAGGTGCCTAATGGACCCAGAACGGTTCCAGATGACGCTTGGGTCTATACCCATCGCCCTCATTCACAGCCCGGCCGATGCCTTGGTGGATGCCTGGGAAAGGGCGGCCACCGAGGCACTCAACCATGTTGTACCCTTGCGACCCCTGACCCGGAGCAGATCCCAGTGGGCTCCATGGTTTTCTGTGGAGCTCCGGGAGATGAAGCGTCGGAGACGGTGTCTGGAGAGTGGTTGGAGGTCCAGCTGATTGGAATCTGACCGATTGCAATTAAGAACCTTCATAAGGTCTTATCTTGCGGCAATGAGGACAGCGAAGGCTAATTATTTTGCTGCTCTCATCGCGTCTGCAGATAATCGCCCGGCCACCCTGTTTAGGGTGACTCGCTCCCTTCTTAACCAGGAGGTGAGGGAGGATCCCTTGCAGGGTCGGGCCGAGGAGTTTAGTCATCATCTGACGGACAAAATCGCTCAGATACGGACCGGTTTGAACTCCGACTGGGCAGAGTCTGACGTGGAGGAATCAGACGGTTCTGAGCATGTTATCTGGACTGAGTTCGATCCTGTTTCCCCTGATGATGTGGACAGGATTATGGGGAGGCTGAGCTCCACCACCTGTTTATTGGACCCGTGCCCCTCCTGGCTGGTTTTTGCGGCCCGGGAGGAGACACGAGGCTGGTTCCAGGCAATAATAACTGCTTCCCTGAAGGAGGGTATCTTCCCCGCTGCCTTGAAGGAGGCGGTGGTGAGACCCCTCCTCAAGAAGCCTGCCCTGGACCCGGCTGTTTTAAACAACTATCGTCCGGTCTCCAACCTTCGCTTTCTGGTGAAGGTTGTTGAGAGTGTGGTGGCGCATCAGCTTCCCCTGTTCCTGGAGGAAACTGATTATCTGGACCCGTACCAATCGGGTTTCAGGCCCGGGCACAGCACAGAGACGGCATTGGTCATGCTGGTGAATGATCTCTGGCGGGCTCGGGACAGGGGGTTTCCTCTGTCCTAGTCCTATTAGACCTCTCAGCGGCTTTTGATACCATCAACCATGGTATCCTACTGCGGCGTCTCAGGGGGTTGGGAGTGGGAGGCACCGTTTTACGGTGGTTCTCCTCCTATCTCCTGGGCCGCTCGCAGTCGGTGTTGACGGGAGGGCAGAGATCCGCCCCGAGGCCTCACGTTTGTGGAGTCCCTCAGGGGTTGGTTCTCTCTCCCCTCCTGTTCTACATCTATATGAAACCGCTGGGCGAGATCATTCATGGTTTTGGGGTGGGGTATCATCAGTACGCTGATGATACCCAACTTTTTTTCTCCACCCCAAACCAACCCAGTGATGCCCTCACCGTGATGTCCTGGTGCCTGGAGGCGGTCCGGGTTTGGATGGGGAGAAACAGGCTTCGTCTCAATCCTGCCAAGACTGAGTGGCTGTGCATACCGGCATCTCGGGTTAACCAGACTATTCCATCTTTAACGATGGGAGATGAGGTGTTACCCCCCCATTGATAGGGCTCGCAACTTGGGTGTCCTCCTGGATTCGTGGCTCAGTTTTGAAGACCATATAGGAGCCTGACCAGGGGGGCTTTTGCCCAGGTTCGCCTGGTGTGCCAGTTGCAACCTTATCTGGACCGAGATGCCCTACGCACAGTCACTCATGCGCTCGGGACCTCCCGTTTAGATTACTGCAACGCTCTCTACATGGGGCTGCCCTTGAGGACCACTCGGAGGCTTCAGCTGGTGCAAAATGCAGCCACGCGAGTTGTGATGGGGGTTTCCCGTTACTCCCATGTAACACCTCTGCTCCGCGAGCTGCATTGGCTTCCAGTTGCCCTCCGGGTGAGATTCAAGGTGCTGGTGATGACCTATAAAGCCCTAAATGGCTTGGTTCCAGGATATCTGAGGGAACACCTGCTGCCGGCATCAAGTTCCCTTTGTCCTGTGCGCTCCCACAGGGAGGGTCTTCTCAGGGTGCCGCCAGTAAAAGAATGCCGGCGGATAACACCCAGGGGGAGGGCCTTCTCTGTGGGGGCGCCTGCCCTTTGGAACCAGCTGCCTGTGGAGCTTAGGACTGCCCCCGACCTTCGATCATTTCACTGAGACCTGAAGACCTGGCTCTTCGAGCTTTCTGGCCCAGGCTGAGTTTTAATTGGGGTTTTAACTGGGGTTTTATATTTTTTCAGGGATTTAGTTTAATCTTTTTTAATTGCTCTTAATTTTTGTATTGATGTTTTATATACCCTGTAAAACGCCCTGAGTCCTTCGGGAAACGGCGGTATATAAATTCAATAAAATTCAGAAAAATTCAGAATCTACTGCAGTGTGTATTAGAAAGTCTTCAGCAAAAAAAGCACAAAATCTGAAGGCAGGGCAATCTGATTATTGCAGTGATGAGTCTCCTGGTATAGAAGCAGGCAGCATTTTAAGAACTCATGGGTGCCAATTTGCATTCTGGCCTTTTGGAGTGTTACAAGAAATTGGGACTTCAGCCCTTTTTTGCCTTTGGCAGAAGTTAGAAGTAAAAACGTAATAGGGGAAACTAAACTACTACTTTTCATCCTTTAAAAGCACCCCCACACCTGTGAAATGGCTCAAAATGTAGTCCCCAAATGGCTGTGTGTTATTTTTCAGAATTGTAACATGGTTTTAAGTGTGGGAATTAAAGTAGCTTGCCTCCATCAAGGTTCCAAAGTTCACCTCCACCCTTAATTGGAGCAGGGGGAGATGATGATGATGTAGTAAACTTGTATTTCACCCAACTCTCAATGACTCTGGATGGCTCATAATAATCAAACAAGGATATAATAAAATCAGTAGAATGTAAAAAATAAAGTTTAAAAAATGGCAAGCATGATGAAGTGTGAGGGTCTCACTCTCCCTCATAGGGAAAAAATGGATTTGACCCAAAAACATTGCAGTCTTGGAGAGGTTTTCAGAGGGTTGTTCGATGGGTATATGCTTTGTTATCTTTTCAACCCACTGTTTAGTAAAACATTTCCTAAAACTTTGCTAGTATATTACTGAATTTTATGTTACAAGGAAACATAAAGTCTAATGACTTTCATACTGCTGTGGAACTTTTTATCTAATTTAATTGTTCATATGTCTGTCTGTCTGTATGTCTGTCTGTCTATCTATCTATCTATCTATCTATCTATCTATCTATCTATCTATCTATCTATCTATCTATCTATCTATCTATCTTACATGTTACCTGACAGTTCACAGCATAGAAATACCACAACCTATATGTAATCTAAGGGACGCGGTAGCTCAGTGGGTTAGGACGCTGAGCCTGTCGATCAGAAGGTCGGCAGTTTGGTGGTCGAATCCCGAGTGCCACGTAACAGAGTGAGCACCTGTTACTCGTCCCAGCTTCTGCCAACCTAGCAGTTCGAAAGCACGTAAAAATGCAAGTAGAAAAATAGGGACCACTACGGTGGGAAGGTAACAACTTTCTGTGCGCCTTTGGCGTCTAGTCATGCCGGCCACATGACCATGGAGACGTCCTCGGACAAGCGCTGGCTCTTCAGCTTTGAAACGGAGATGAGCACCGGCCCCTAGAGTTGGAAACGACTAGCACACATGTGCGGGGGAACCTTTACCTATATGTAATCTAAATGGAGAACAAGTAGTAACAAGAATTCTCAGTTCAAAAAATGAAACTACACTGAATGTCCAGTCTTTTCAACTCAGGCAAACAGGGACTGATAATACTTGGAAAGGTGCTTATGGGGGAGGCATAGGGGAGCATTACCCTTCAGTATTATTGTTACCCGCAATAGCTTCAATAAGTATAGTGTGAAATAATTGAGAAATACTGTGTTCTCATTGAGTTCAGATTTTTAACTCTGATATTGAGCAAATTGTAACAGCTTAATTTGCACATAAAGTCATAAAAGAATTTACTTCAAATAAACTCAATTTAGCATTATAAGGGAACTGAGCTATCAGGTCTCATTGTGCCTAAACTATGATGCCTGTGAAATAAGTAACTTTCTACTGTTGTTTGAGTAATTTTTCAGTCATTCAGAGATTGATACAAAAGGAATGTCTTTTCTTATTGCAGCCAGTCCCACGAATTATGGTTCAGCCTGCCACGATTGATGCCAGTCCTGTAAAAACCCAACAGGTGGGTCCTTCTGAACTGTCCATGGTGCTGAATAACTACATTATTCTTACATGGAGATGGAGGCAACAGTAATAACAAAACTACTACTAGAATCAGTAAAGAACTCAGTTCTCCAAAACACACAGAAAGCTTTTATGGTTATTTATATGCTGATGGTGCAGATTGGAGACATTTGTCTATGAATTACCCTTACTAAGCCCCCATGCATATTAAGCTTTCAGTTTCAGAAATGGAAATTCCAGTTTATGCCTTGATTCTGCATGAGCCAGCCATTCTAACTGCTTAGTTTTCACAGAAAAAAATCTAAATCTTGCTGAATTATCACTATCCTCTTGTTGTAATGTCACCACTAGTGTGTGTCCAGAGGCCAGCAAGTACACAACTGCATTACAATGCCAAGTAAGCAGTTGTAGGTATGCAGCGGAGTAAGAAATGGGAAGCCAGGTTTGGTGGCTGTATCTCCTTATCTTGGATAATAGCACACTTTACTCTGCATAATATCAGGTGATTCACAATTTTTGTTATGATTATTCCTTTGCAAATATCATCTTGGAGTCTATTTCCTTGCTTCAGTTGCTTCTACTACACTATAATACAAGGTTCTCTTGTAAGGGTTGCCTACCTTTTTCTGAAGAAATATTCCTTTCCGTGTGACTGTAATAGAAAATAAACATGCATCAAAGTTTACCAGGAGACATTGGAAAAAAAAATCATGATCTCAAGAGTTTGCTGAAGGCATGGGCTGGCAAAAGCCCATGTTTTTTTCAAAATTGGCTGGTCTACTTCATATTTATTATATTGTGTGTGTATGTATGTGTGGGTATATATATCATATGCATATTATGAACTGTTAAGCATAGAAAGGGTCGTTAATTCTGAAAGTTGTGTATTTGTGGTATTGCGGTTAACACTTTGGGAAGGAAGCCATCCTTGGCATATGAAGTTACACAAGATGATACTTGTCTTGGAAATGATGATTTATATCTTCTGTGAGTTAAGCCAAATGACAGGGAGAGACTTATAAATCTGGCTTGTTTCCCCACTTCACATAAATTGCCTCTTTCAAGCAGCAAACATATCTTTCTGTAATATAAATGATCTTTTAGTAAATAATAGGTGTCATATTTCATATGCTATATGCATTTATATATTAATCCTACTAGACCTTCAGCCTATTAGCCAGACTGCCACCTTTGAACCTGTTAATACTCTAGCATAGAAATAAGCCATACACTCATTAGTAAGTGTTATTCATACTATTTATTTCTAATACTTATTTATTTTTACATATTTTTACCTTCCCCATCACCCTAAGGATCTTAATGTTGGTTACAAGTTGTAAAATGCATAAAATAAAACAATAAATGAGCCATTAACTAAAGTATGCAATTCCACAAGCTGATACATTTATCTGTTTTGGATATCAGTGTTAATTTTGAATGTCTTTTATTCCAAATCATGCCCTCTTCAGAGTATGAGAATTCTCACATTTTGGGTGAAGCTTTCTTTATTGGGATGGGGGAAGGAACTTATGGACACTTGGTATTAATGAATGCAAGACCTTTGAGTTGTATGTATAAGAATTCCTGCATGATATGCTGGGACTTCCTTCTCCCTGTCCATCTACTATACATTCAGTAGCAATTGAAAACAATATGTTAGCCTTTTGCGATAGACTAGTCAGGAAACATGACCAGATCAGCTAATTTTATTTTATTGTAAAACTACATTAAAATGAAAATACAATTCTCCCCCCACTCAAGCTCCTTAATAGCACGAAAAACTCTCCAGTTGTGGACCCACTATCCAGCCACAGGCTACATTACCCAGCCATTCGTTTGGCAGTGTCACTTTGCCCAGTCTCCAACATACTATTACACGGGGGGGGGATGTATATGCTTCCTGGAAGGGAAAAAAACCAACAGCACAAGGAAGTACAGGGAGAGGAATATGCTTTCTGTGCTTCTTTAAATTACAGAAACTGTGTCTTAGAATCCTAGATGCTGGGCATCAATGGACACCTCTGACTAAGCATTGTTAGAAATGGAATAAAAAGCAGATGGATCTTGGAAGGCTGTTCTTGTTTGCCCTTATACAAATCCATCTTTCATCTTCAGCTTCCTTCAAAATATAAATCAAAATGTTGCAAGCCTCTTCAGTTATGGTAACAGAAGATGAATTAGAAAGAAACAAATGTCCAGTTTATCTTTATTGTATTGTTTTATGTTTTCCAAAATGTAACTTTTGACAATCTCTGACCCTTTTCTGCTTCAGGTTACCCAAGGACAAGGAAGCAAAGGACCTTTTGAGGTGGCTTTGCAGTTGACAGAGTTGGAGAAGAACCTTGAAAGATCTACCAAAGTGCCTTTACAGCAGTCCACAGTGGACATCCAAGCACAAGATTCTCAGGAGGGTCCACCAAGTCCCTTGAGTGAAGCCTCTAGTGGATACTTCTCACACAGTGTTTCTACAGCAACCCTTTCTGAAGCACTTGTATCAGGAAATGACCCCCATCTTCAACCCAGTAGTCAAACCTCCATCACAAATGATGCCCCCCCAACTTCAACAACTCCTAAGGTAGTGTCTTCAACAGATGGTCCTATAAAATCATGTTCTGATTTAGCTTCTCAGTGTTGCCATTCTCTTTCAACGAGGGATCCAGTTCTCCCTGGCCTTAAAGATGATCAAATAGACAAGGACAAGGACAAAGTGAGCCATAATGGCAACTTAAAATTAAGACCTGTAGATTCTGCCATTACTCTAAATGAGGATCAGGTTTCTATCTCCCTAGTTACTGAGGATACAAATTGCTGTTCTAATAAGAAACAAATACAATTGACACAGACAACCATCTTATTACCATCGGAGAACCCTCTTTCTGTCACAAAGGAGGCTCCCATTTATAAAACAGGACCTTCAAAGTCTCAGGCTACAGTTGACCTGTCTTCTCAGTCCAGCACTACAACTTCTCCATTCAAAATCCAAAGAGTACGAACATCAGAACTCAAGTCTTTCTCCAGTATGTTGAGTGGTGATTCGGGAGCTTCTTTGTGTTCAGAGGAAGAAAAGACCAGACAGAATTCAGAAGACTCAGACCAGAACAACAGCATAGATGCTGGTTCTGAAGAGAAATTGGATGCAGCAGTATCTGACTCAGAAGAAGCCAATGAAATCCCAGATTGGCTGAAAGAAGGTGAATATGTAACTGTTGGCACAAATAAAATGGGCACCGTGAGATACGTTGGTCCAACCGATTTCCAGGACGGAACCTGGGTTGGAGTCGAGTTGGATTTCCCATCAGGTAATTGTTGAGAAATGTTGTAAGGTGTACAGGAAGTGTTTGTGACTGGCTTTGATAGTTGTTTTTGTTTCCCTCAATCCACATGGGATTCACTCAGACCTTTATCTCTCACTGAAGTCAGTCTAGTTTCTTTCACTGTTCCCCAGTTTAAGTCCAGGCACACATAGAATTTTTTCTTAAGACAAGTAGAGCACTGCAGGTGGGAAAAGTCACCAGTATGGTGAGCCTTTCTCCTTAATGTCCAGTATTGTTTGAAATTCTGCCACCATCCACTTGGATAGGTTCATTAATCGATCTATAGTGAGAAAAAGGAATGGGCCTGCATTCAGATACAGTTCCTTCAACAAGAATGATTGGTGACTCATCGAGAGCACACGTAGAAATGTGGCTGATTGTAAAACGTTTCGTTACTTAGTGGCAGAACCCACATTTTGCATCCACAACATTATGGATGGGTTCACTTTGCCTGCTTCAGTTTACAACAAAGATTGCACTTGTGGAAAGGGCCTGATGAATTAGTGATAGTAGCCAGAAGAGGCTAAGAGAAGTGGGCAGCTTCATATGACCAGAAGCTGTGATTGTGAAACAGCAATTCCATCAGGGTTAACTTTGTATGTTAAATATGTAAAGAAAGCTTGAAAGCATAACGATACTATAATTGAATTCATTTATTTATTTATTAGGTTTTAGGTAAATAAAGTAACTCTAGGTAGTGTACAATTAAAAACAGAAAAGTCATATAAAATATTATATCAATAAAAGAAAGTCAAGGCTAGAATAATTAAAGTTAATGGGTGGGGAGGACCTTCGGGGCACTAAGTAAAGCCAAGGTTGCATAGTTCTCTGCAAGCCCCATATGAGTCTTCAAACTCCTCCCAAAGACCAGGAGAGTGGGGGGGGGGCTGCATTGCCTTTTGGGGGAGGATAATCCAAAAGACAGGGGCTTCTGTCTCTGCTTCTGAGCTTCCATATAAAGATAAAAGTCTTGATAGTAAATGCTGAATATGCAACATGCTGAAAATAGGCCATATAAAATAAAATGTTTATTATAGGACTGCAGCATTTCTCTGAAATAATTTATGCAACTTCCATCTCAGTTAGCAGGAAGGAGAGGCTTACTTTCCTATGTAATTTTTATGGAACAACCCAAGAAGTGTCATTGGTGGTAGAGGAAGGTGGAAGATCCACTAGGAAGGTATTCTATGTGTAGCTACGGGATGCTATGTCATCAGACAACACATTTTATTGAGCTACCCCTTACCCGGCATCCACAGGGCAGTATCCTTAGCCAAATGCATTTATCTTATGACTTCAAGAAACAACCCTTTTCAAAGAAAATCTTTTATCTCAAAGGTAAAAATGATGGCTCAATTGGAGGCCGGCAGTACTTCAAATGCAATCCAGGATATGGGCTCCTTGTGAAGCCAAGTCGAGTCAAAAGAGCTACAGGTTCTGCAAGGCGCCGGAGTGCTGGAATGAAATTGCAGGGCACAACTGGGACTGGAACTGAGCATCGGCGGAGCGGCACATTCTCAGGCTCTGCCTCCAATTTGGCTTCTTTGACTGCTTTAGCCAAGACAGAAGGAGGATCACTTCCAAGGAGTGAGAAGAGTAAAAAGAATACAGAAAACAGGAAATCATGGGCTACTTGAGAGCATCTCCCAATGGGCATGTCTGCCTGGCTCGCAACACTACTGTGTGAAGCTGACCCTTCCTTCTTTCCTTCCTTCCTTCCTTCCTTCCTTCCTTCCTTCCTTCCTTCCTTCCTTCCTTCCTTCCTTCCTTCCTTCCTTCCTTCCTTCCTTCCTTGCCATTCTTTGCACTACTAAGCCAGTTTGGAGGAGATGGTTGATGTGTGTCATATGTGTATTCTTAATTTTTTTTACTGAAATTTGTTGACCTTTGTTATGATGGAGTAAAATGAGACTCTTGATGCAAATGGTGACATTTCCCAGTGTAGTTTTCCAAATCTCTCCTTTCATTCCCCAGCCATTCAAAGGAAACCATCTCTAAGAGATGTTGGCAGGGCTTATTTTCTAGAAAGGCTGCCAAATGCTGCTTACTATCAAAATGTTGTCATTCCAAGGCTCATCATTAAACCACAGCAAACCAATGAGGATCAGAATTTGGCAGATCACAGCCTATTGGAAAAAGTGCCTGTCTTTAAGACTTCTTTTATGATCTTTAAACTGTTTTTGTTGGGAAAAATATTGCCCCTCCCTCTACTGGAATGACGATTGGGACTAGGCTACATGCATGTTGCTTTTCTTTTCTTTTTTTAAATTCCTAATCCAACCTGTGATTACAGTCTAATATATATGACCTTTTCCATTTAAATGGGAGAGTAAATAGGAAAAGGCTTTGCTTTTTTTTCTCTCTAGTGGTTTATTACAATGGTTGGTTGCAGAGTCAGCCAGATTTTTAGATTGGATTTGACTTTTTTATCAACCTATCATGTCCTTCCCAAGAACCTGGGGTAGGCAGATGTTGTTGTTTCATGTTGTTAAAGATATAGTTACTATTATTATTTTCAGCATTCCCTTCAGTGCTTTTGTATTTATAAAGTAAACCTCAGCATGTGGCCTTCTTTGCCTTTGTTTTAAGTAACATAATGCAAAGAGGGAATTCAAAGCCCTAGAGGTAGAGTGGGCCTTCCTTATGATCTGGATTTTCCCCCGTCATAAACCTGGGTAAACTATCCTTGTCCATGTTGCTAGAACTGTATATTTATTTGTTATTTATTGTTTTCTTTTTAAAAAGAGGTATAGGGAATCCCTTGCGACTTACAATCAACCCACTGCCTACCATTGCACAGAAACACACATAGAACAGGATAATCTGCTTCTTTCCGTATACTCACACTGTCTTCTTCCTATGGAAGAAGAGGGGGTGAATTCAAAATGAATATATGTTATAAATGTCTGCAGGATTTTGAGGTTACAACTTAAATGGTGTGCGTAATTTTCATGGGTGCAATTGGATCTTATCTGCATAACGTTCAGCCAGAAATGGCTTCTCAATGGCTTGAAAATCTCTTTTGGAAAAGTCCCAACAGGGAGATAAAATTAGCTTTGTTGCCCAGATAGAATGAGGTTTAGCTATTTTTAAAATGAGGGTAATAGCTCAGGGGTGAATCAGATGCTTTGCCTGCAGTAGGTTCCAGGTTGAACCCAGCTGCAGAGAGTGCTGAGAAAGGTCCTTGCTCAACAAACACTCTGGAGAACAATTGCCAAGAAGCTGTGTTACATGGGCCAGGGATTTGGCCTTGGGTAATCTGGCTTCTGATGCTCTTGTGAAAGAATGTAGGCATGTCCAAAGTAAAATGGTTGGAAATTGAGCAGAGGGATTTTATGGAGAACATTGGGCAATGGCAGTCACATCTAAATGATGCCAATGAGAGGGAAAATCTTTTGGCTCCACGGATGTAGCTACCCACCAAAAGATAACAGACACAGAGAAGGGGAGCTGCTGGACTATCTTAAGGGCTTGCTTAGCAGCATATAAATTCTCATGACCTATATTTTTATATCCTCCTTCCATACGCTGCTAATAGACTCTCTTTGTACTGGTGAGCTTAAGGAAATTGATCTAACTATTACATCTTAAATTACTTCCTTCTGTACTAATCTGATTTTCTAACTGAAGAAAACTGTTTTACAATTAAAGCTGCAGCTAAGGAGATTGAGGAAATTGGCAGCAAAGCTTAGCAGTTTCCAGAGAGCCTTCATTTTCTTGCTTTCTTTGTGTATATGGAATTGGAATATTTTATGGTTGTAGAACATTTACATGATTTCAAGCAGTCTTTTGTTCCAACAAAACAAAAATCATTTAAAAAACAAACAAACAACTTAAGGCCTTCCTGCTGATCCAGGCAGGATGAAGTACATTGAAGCCTTGTTAATATCAGTGCACTAATAATGTTCTTAGATTTCGGCCTTCCTTCAGGACTGTTATTGGGTGGGTGAAAAACACTAGAACAATGATCAAGCACTGTCCTGCTTAATTACAACTTGGATGGCTACTTTCTGATTAACTGCCTACTGTTATATTTTAATTTTTAAAATATTTTTTATGAAAAGTTTTACAAAGAACATAAAAATTAACGTAAACTAATAAAAATAAAAAGCAGGAAAGGTACACAAGAAAAGAAAGAAAAAAGACAAAAGTGTAGAAAGGTTTTTTGTTTTTTTTTAATGTGCAGGCCTTTTCTAAGTCATTTACATGCACTTTATCCTAGGACCTAAAGGAAAACAGAGCTAGCCCCACAAGAAATATTGACAGGCTGTGGACAATTTAGAGTTTCTTTAGGGCAGGGATTTTCAACTGTTTTCAGTCTACATTGTAGAACCTATTGGTTTTTGAAAAAATAAATAAAAATCCCAGGATCCTTATCAAGAGAGAGAGTTCCAGTGCTAGAAAACTGGCGTGTGAACCTTTTTTTTTTTTGCCCTTAGCCTCTCACATAATCCTATCAAGTTTTCATGAAAATCTAGGCTTCCATGGGATGCAGGTTAAAAAAAAACAACCCTGCTTTAGATACTTGTAAGTTTGGGTTCACTATAATCTTTCTACCTGCTCTCTCTCTCTCCATCTCCAGTGTGGAATTACAAACTACTTCTTCCCCCAACAACGTAATCTGTATTTTATTCAGCAATCAAGGCACACTATCTATAATGCAGACTAGCTTTCATGAATTATTTGAAAAAACAGCGAAGAAAGAGGAAACAAGAAAGTGTTGATTTAAAAGCGTACTGAGGGAGCAATGAAAGTGAACTTTATAAGACAGCGCTTTCTTTTCCAATAGTGAGATTCTTCTCTTTCCCTCCCCTTTCCCTGAATTAAGCTCTATTTCTGTTCTTAAAGCAAATAGAGCAGGGATGGATCTGGTGGAATAAGCTGAAGAAGCTCCCCCAGTTTGAGTAATCAGGAAGCTGTGTTAACAAAGGTGATTCCCTTGTTCAAATGGGTTTTGAAATATTGTTGATGTGCTGCTACTGTTACTTAGAAATGACTATTCCTTTTGTTTCCGTCCATTAACTTCCAAAGCAAAAGCTTTCTGTAGTGCTCTGCTAAAATCACTATCCCAGACTTCTCTGCAACTAAGAAGTCTGTCTTAAACATTAAAAAAATCAAATAATGTTACCTAATTGTTTTACTTACTGCATTCCTTTTGCACATGATTTGCATCCAACAACTTTAGGCAAAACAATGTTATGATGGTTGTGACAGGCATCTATGACACTGCTTTGCAAGAAATGACACGTAATTCCAATAGCCACAGCTGTTTCATTTTAACCAGGCCACACTATGGTGCCTTAGCTCAAAACTGGTTGACCATTACTCCTCCCGGGTGCCTACTACTTCCCTCATTTTGCATGGCAATTGATTCCATACAACAAGCTCGTTTTTTTCAGTGTGTATGGTTCAGTATCCCATGCTGAATGTTTTGGTTGCCATCATCTTCCTTTGTTAAAGTTTGTACCTTTGTGGAAAAGATTTGAAGACTAGAAATTGTTAAAAAAATGTGCATGTGCACCATAGAGCCTTCATAAAGAGGCTATGTTATTTCAGTCTGTCTGTAAAATGTCAGAGCAGAGATTGACCATATCATGTGATGAGCAACATTAGTAGGTCAGCCATACAGTTGGAAGTTTCTTCTTGTGAAACTAGGATAATGTCTCTCTTTGGAAATTGCCCTGACAATATACAAAAGTCCTATGTTGAGATAGTATGGAATTGTCACTTAAATGTTCTTAGGATCCAAATTCAAATTCTCATTTAGCCTCAATGTTCACTGGGTGCCAATGGAAACCTCTATCAGATCTTTATCTAACAGGCTGCTTGTCACTTCAAGGCAAAATGGAATTTAAATTAATCAATGCAAAAATTATATAATTCTCTTTTACATAAGTCTTCCTTTTATATTAGCACACATTTTTCACAATCTGGATTGCTGCCAATTAATGTATTGGATCCATTGATCTGGCACTGTTACATGCTAGGCAATGTTTAATAATGACAATTGGCACTCAGTGGAATGTAGCATCCTGTATGATTCTAAGGCATAATCCTGTCTGTAGGCTCTGCTTGAAAATTGAGAGAAAAGATTCTTCATGGCAGATAGATGCAACATCTCTTTACGGTTCTTCATTCCTTTTCAGTGTCACAATGCCTTTCTTTTGGGCAGAAAAGTGGGATAAACTAATAATAATTTGTATCAGCATTTGAAAGACATTTTTACTGAGGCCAAAAGACACATGGAACTCTATTCAGCATGACAGTATTTGCAGGACCTCTCATGACTGTCATTACTGTGCATCTAACTTAAAGTTCACAGTTAAGGTATCCTGAAAGACCTACAAACAGAAGATAAGCGTGTATTTGGAAAGTTCACCTTCCAAGCAACTCTACCCACTAGGCTACCCAAAGCATTTCATTGCCTGGACACTAACTTCCTGTTTTTGAGAAGCTATTTCTCAATTGTCTTTTCTGTTAATTTGTCATTTTGTAAATGTTGGGAGCCTGTATATAAAGAACAAATGTTGAGACTGGTTTTCAGAAATATTGTTGCTTGTACCTTTTTAAAAGATGCTAAAATCCAAAGATTCTTGTAATGAAGTGTAAAGTTTGTAATGGTCTCTCTTGTATTATATACTAAACTTGTAATATTGTACCATATCTGTGACGAACGTTACCTAAATAAATACTTTCCTTCTGTCAAGCCTTGTTCCTCTTTTTACCTCTTCTTTTCTTAGTCAATTGATTCAGAATTGTTGGTTTAAGTAGATTGGAATGAAAGATTCATACAATACACATAGTCCAGGTTTCTGCTTGCTTAAAAGAGAAATGCAATTATACTGTCCGGCATGTATTCTACAAAGTGAACAGATTTTGCACTATTTTTTTTCTTTGCATACTTTACCTTCAGGCCCTATTCACACATCTATACATGTAACTATGCTATCTTAGGGTTCTCAACTAAAACTGCTTACATTTTTTACCTTTTTCTTTCCTATGAGGGATTTAAAATCTACCCAATAATGCAAGATAGATAAAATTATAATTCTATTGTTTTTATTTTTCAAGATAAAAGCCACGTTGATGAAACTAAATTCGCTCATCATGCCAGATTGAGCTGTGGTGCTATGGAATTGTGGTTTTCGTATATTGTTTTTTTTTAAATGAATGTGTAGATTTTACTGAACAGATCCCCAGCCATTTTCTAATTACATACAAACTGTATATAATGTCCAAACTTTTCCCCCTAAGTCTGTAACTTCTTTTGCCTTTTTTGTAAGCTAAATAACCCTCCATTCTTTGCAAATACGGTTTTCTTAGTGAAGTTTGCTCCAGTTGGCATTGCTGTTTAGTGGTTAGAACAGAAGGTACCTTGGAGGTCATCTACTGTAATCTACCCTCCTGCTTGATCAGGAGACCCTCAGTTAAGTGGCTGTCCAGTTTCTTCTTAAAAGCCTCCAGCGATGGGGCACCCACAACTTCTGAAGGCAAGGCATTCCACTGGTTAATTGTTCTATTAGGAAATTTCTCCTTAGTTCTTTGTTGCTTCTCTCCTTGCTTTGTTTCCATCGTTTCATGTCTTGCATTCTAGTGCTTTGGAAAATAGGTTGACCCTCTCATCTTTGTGGTAGCCCTCAAATATCGGAGCACTGCTGTCATGTTGTCCCAGTCTTTCTTTTCACTAGACTAGACATACCCAATTCCTGCAACCGTTCTTCGTAAGTTTTAACCTTCAGTCCCCTAATCATCCTTATTGCTCGTCTGCACTCTTTCCAGAGTCTCATCTTTTTTTTATATTGTGACCAGAATTAGATGTATTATTCCAAGTGTGGTCTTACTAAAGCTTTTTAAAATGGTTTCTAACCTGGTTAAGGCACCAAAGCTAGAAACCAGGAGATTCACTTCTAGTGTCAGTTAGGCATGAAAACCGGCCGAGTGATTTTGGCCAGTCACTCTCGGCCCAACTCACCTCAGAGGAGTATTGTGGGGAAAATAGGAGTATTATATATTTGTCGCCTTACAAAAATAATAAAGGTGGGATACATATAACAAATAATGTAAGCCTGGTGTTAGCAGATTAATTTCCTTCCCTAAAGTCAACATCATGTGGGTTCTTTTGCCTGACAATTGCCACATCAAAATTTAGGGAGGTCACCAACCTAAATCCTAACAATGTCCTGATGAATCACTGGTTGTTCATGCCCTGTTGTGTGTTCTAAGTTAGGACTTCTGACCAACTTTCAGTACTTAATACATTTCTTTAAAGCTCATGTGTTGTTCCATTAATCTGACAAAAGCTTTAACCCTTTCACTAACATATATATTCTAAAAATAAGTACAATGTCAATTTGCTTTGCTTATTTTTGAGAGCTATGTTCAGTAAGCTAGGAGTAAAAGGTGCTGAAGGTTTAGAGGTTCTCCTCTCTCATCCTATGACTCCTAAATTAAGTTTAATTAATGATCCAGAACATTGTCAAAAATCTAGGAAGTTTGTATTTCCACTTCCAAGCTAGTTAATATTCAAATAATTTGCAAGAACTTGTCTCTGCGGGACTCAAACTAATTCTTTAGTGAGTTGTTTCTTTCATTATGCCTAATTGTTCATTGAAACATGATTTTCAATATGTAGGTATGTATGTATGTAAAAATAGCCTGACATTTCCAGGATTTCCACCCTATATCAATTCTCCACGCCCATCTTCTTTATATAATTATTATATGCAATTCTTATTTCCCAGTCCTAGCTACAGAGCAAGTCTTAGGGACCAATTCCATTGTTATGTTAAAATAGCATCAATCTATACTGAAATTATTTTTAAAAATCTCTTTTAGGGGATAACATTTAGTTTCCCCTCTACTTGGTCCAGTGATGGGATTCAGCCAGTTCACACCACTTTGGCAGAACTGGTAGCTAATTTTTTGTTGCCCAGGCCCAGAATGGACTTCCGGAAATGGTATTCACACAGAAAACCGGTTGTTTACATATTTGAATCTCACCACTGACTTGGTCCTACGTTTTGTCAAACTACTGAACATATCCCTTTAAAGTTTATAAACCAGTTGCATTTGCTAAGAGTAACTATTTAATAAACATCACTGTAATATCTCACAACCCAGGGGATCTAACGCTCAGTTCTGCAGTTCTCCATAAACACTTTGATGCTGACTAGATGGATCAACTCTCATACAATATAAAGTAGCTTCCCTAAAAGGTGAATCCAGGGCAGCTTCTAACAACCTGCAAGCAGAATCTCGGAGCTAGCTCTGACTTCTGGCTATGGGACTAGAATACAGAAGGCTGGCTACAGATGTTCTTAAAGCAATTAAAGTTTACAAATACCTCCTCACCTTCTGCAAATTGTTGAAATCCTTTCTATCCCATGTTTGGGCTCCCCATTATATGGCAGTCTTGTCTGTTTTGTTATGGGTACTATAGAAATGATTGATACATAAAACTTTGTAATAAACAAACAACTGAATACTGTAGACCAGACGTGTCCCAACTCGCGACATCACGTGATGTCATGCAACATATCGGGACAGTTTTGCCATTGCCGGCAATGGGGTGGGTGTGGCTTCTGGATGATGCGTCTAGCCTGCGGGCTGGGAGTTTGACACCCCTGCTGTAGACCCATGTAATCTGCCAAAGAGCTAGAAGAAAATCTTTTTGATGTGACTTTGTGTTTTACCTTGTATAAAACATTTTCCAAAAGCAGAGCTTCTTTGGGGGAAAAAAGGACATCGAAGCAGGGTTTTTTTTCAGTTATACATTTTAATTTTCTAGTAGGTACAATACTAAAATAAACACAAATTAAAAAAAGTTTATTAAAACAAAACTGTACAAAAAAGCAGTTATACTACAATTTAATTACAGAACAGTCTACTGTCCAAAAAGGCACTAATAATCCAGAATAGGAGATACAATGATACAGGACTCATTTGTTTTTAAGCTAGTTTTTAATCAATACAATAGAGCACTTGTTTCTTTCCCCATTCACATACAGAAACAAGGACTTCTTCCACAGTCAGTACACACTGGTATAAATATGAGCCCTACTTAGAAAGATGTAGTGTCTCTCTCACCCCTGGAAGAAATGATAATGGTCAACAGTATGAGACATATTAGCTTTAAAAGGGAGAGAAAGGGGTTCCACCTGCAAATGAAGAACCATGGGAAACTAAATGAGAAAGTTGGATTTTATCAGTCAAGGAAATTTCAATATACAAAAGGCTCTCACATCTTTGAGTAAGAGCTTATACGTAACTTCTTTTTTAAGGTGAGGAAAAAATTCTCAACAAAAGTTACGCTGGAAAAATGTTTTAGAATTTAACGTCCTGTATGTTCTCATATAACGAACTAAGAACAGGATAGTTCTCAATACTCCCACATATTTTTTCTAAGGAGTAAACCTCTTTCATTTTTTATTTTGTATTTCATTGTAGACTGTTTTGGAGATTTCAGAGGAACATCAGCCTGGGTCTCTAGCCTGACTTAAGTTGTATTTATATCAACAAGATTGTGAGGTATTTACCATTCAGAAATTCAAATATGCTTTAGAGGCAGAGGGCAGATGCAGGTTTGTGGGAACTTGGCTTGCACTTATCAAAGAAGAAATAAATCCCTTGACAGATTAAATTAACTGATAAACAAATGGCAGTTCCACTAATATCCTTCCAAAGAGGGAAGAAACATGAAAACTGAGAAACATTAATCAGATATGAGATAATCCTAATTTGCTCTCATCACTCTACTATTTTTTTTTACAAAATGTCTTCCTATTTAGATTACTTGCTTTTTTAATAGAATGGTTATAGGATTGCAAACAAATATGCACAAGACACTTTGAGCACTTAAGACCATCCTACTTTTGTTCAAATCATGGCTACACTAGTCTGCCTTTCAGTTTTCAACTGAGTAATAATTTCAACCTGGCCAAACGCCTTTGCCCTCAATTCTTGAGCTCATGCTTAGGAAATCCCAAAGCCTGTCTGATTGACAATTTTTTTTTCCTCGCAAGATGCCTTCACAAAGATAGATTGGGATCTCAAACCAAAGATCGCCAAAAGTCTTGACCAACTAGCTAAGTGCCAAGTTGCTTCAGGGAAATATAAATTCACTGACAAGATTCAACCACTTTGGAAGCAACTATGCCAAGTCCCAACAAAGCACATGTTGACACTGCTAAAAGCAGTGAGTTATCAAACCTTCGAAAGTTTCTGTATCTCTGCAAAACCAGTGGCAGAGTAGACCCTGGCAATGGATCATGGGGTGGGGGGATTAAGCAGGACAGGGGGAAGAAGAGAGAGAGACTGCAGCTTTTTCAAAACTGTGTCATACATAGAGAAGACAGAGACAGAGATGAATGTTAAGAAAAATAAGTAGCAAAAGAAATTTGATTAAAAAAAATTCTCTCACATCCTATACTACATCCTCCTTCTGCTTAGCAGAAAATTGTACGTACACAAAAATACAAATACACAATTTTGTAGAACAGTCTGATTTTAATATATTTATATATATTTATATTTATATGAGTGGCAGGTTAATTTATTATATGGAGCTTTTTGCACTTTTGGCTCATATGCAACAAGGCTTATAAATTCAGCTTTAGCTTTTCATTCAGGTTTTTATTTTTATTTTTCTTCTTTATATAGCTTTTTAAAACAAGTGTTTTATTTTTTTTTTCACATTTAAAGCAGCATCCAATCTGCAATAAGAACTGGTGGCAACAGCAAAGGGGCTGGAGAGTAGGGTGACAGTCCAGTGTTGTTTGTGTGTGTATCTATGCATATGTCAAAAAGGACACAGAAATAAAAGGGATTGTGGCTGCAAGACAGTGAGACACAAATTACCTCTTGAGGTAGGCTGAACTCAGTTATTATGGCAGGCCAAAACAACACCGGGCAAAGTGTCGGACTGCCACCACAGTGGTGGATCAGAAAGGAACATGAGGAGAAAAGACAGGAATGGAATGGAAGTTAGAAAATGCACAAACCTGGCTTGCCCACAAGCTACAGCAACCTGCAATTGATTAAGCTGTGATGTATTTCAGCTCGTATACAAGCTCACAATGGAAGGAGGAAATAAATCTGGTCCCTCCTTACCCACTTATGCAAGGCATATTCACTTCCAATTCCTAGTATAATGTTTAATGCCTTCTCTCCCCATTATCTTAAAACTTTGTTCTGGAATGAAAGATAACAGGTTTCTTCCTACACTGCTGGTTCCTTTCAATGCAGGAATCCAGCCAATATAGAGATGAAATGTACTAATTGGGGGAAAGGGAGGGAGGAGTCACTCTTAGAGACCTTTTTCACATTCATAAAAGATTGCTGGGGATTGTTTATAACTTCTGTTCTGCACGTAACAGGAAATGCAGATGAGAAGTACAAAATGCAACCTTCCAACAAGGCGGCACTTTTTTGCAGGGGAGAATAAGAAGAGGAAAGCGGTGGACATGGACTTGCTACAGCACTTTTTTTTACAGCAATTCTTTTGTTAGGCTCTCTCACCATGGTCATTCCAAGATTATAAAACAGTCAGGCAAGTGGTCAACAGTTGTGTTTGATTACAATTCCAATGATTCCCAGCCCACAAGGGCAAAGTTAATTGGGGAGGAGGAGGAGAGAAAGAGAGAGAGAGAGATAAAAGCAACTACGGTTGCTATCCAGTTTGTTCCAGAAGCTAATTCACATTCTAGGCTGCCACATCCTCCCATATCAGAAGGACAAATATAAACAAGACCAGAGTCTCCCACACAAAACCAGGTTCAATTATCACATTAGGCACTTTTAGAATTGGATACTAAACATGGGAAATAATCAAGCAAACAGATTCTGAGCATCCTGAAAAACCAGGGAAACTGCTCAGTGCCACCTGCTATGGAAGTCAGCTCTTTCATTCACAGCAAATAGACCACAGAACCCACTGCTGAAAGTCTCTTCCCAAAGCTAGTCTTGTTTTGAACACGGGAGGGTGGTAAATGGTCTTGTGCAGTAGTTAGAATGCAGTAGTACAGCTACTTCTGCTGATTCCTTGCTGCCAGCAGTTTGGCAGTTCGAGTCTCACCAGATCATGGTTGACTCAGCCTTCTATCCTTCTGAGGTCAGAAAAAATGAGGACCCAGATTGTTGCGGGCAATATGCTGATTTTGTAAACCGCTTAGAGAGGGCTGTAAAGTACTGTGAAGTGGTACATAAGTCTAAGTGCTATTGCTATTTAGACATGAACTTCTAGGAGATAACGCTATTGCTCCCCTTCAACAACAGCACAAAGCAAGGCAGACTTCCTCAGCTTGATGCCTCTAGATAAACTGCATTTCAACTCTTATGGGGCTCTGTTGTGCTAGCTGGAAATTATAGAAATTGACATCTAACACAACTGGACTTGTGTTAAAGTTGAGGGGCTTGGCTCTTTGATCAAAATAAGAATTTGCTTAAATACCCTCTTGAGATCTACATAGAACATCAGAGTTTTTTACAGAATTATCTCAAATGCAGAACACGTTGATCTTAGGAAGACAATAGAGTATGATTATCCACAACAAAAGTTGCAAGAGGTTATGGAATTGATAACCAACAAAACAACGGGGCTTCCCTATATTAAGAACACTATCATGCCAAAAAGTTAGCGTTTCCTATCAAAAAATCAACTTATCAACTAAATCACGTTTTGATCAGAAGCTTCCTATGTATCTAGAAAAATGGCTATTCTGAGTCTCACATAGATAAAGTAACAAATAATTAGAAGAAATATTTTTCCTGGATTACAGATGCTACCAGCATTTTGCACTATTTTCTCTAGCTGGCTGACTGGTTTAAATTGTTTGCACAGTTCAATATATTTTGCTCAGTGATCAAAGATGAAACTCATAATAATTATGAATACTCCATGTTCAGAGGCAATATATTACTGAATGCCAGTTGCTAAGGGACTCACAACATAGTAGGAACATAAATATTAGTTTGTTTGCAATTTCAGTTAGTACAAGCGTGGGAGGAAACTGCTCCATTGGAAGAAAGCTGATGTTACTCATAGAAGTTGCAACTAAAATTTTATCAAGGGAGTCTTTTCACGAAGGTTGATGTCAACTACAAGCACAAGGAAATCCACTTATTGCCTTAAAAGTCTTTCCAGTCCATGACACTGAAAAGAAGAGTAAATAGTAGTGTTAAAATCCAGTAGCACTATTTTATTAGGAAGCCCTTTTAAAACATTTGCTTCTAGTAAGAAATCTCTCGTGTACTTGTACTAATAATTTTCCAACAAGTTTTGATTTCTCCAATTCTATGTCTGTGTCTAAGAATGAATGAATGGAAAGTAAAGCAACATTTACGTATAATATAAAAAGATGCAGGATGCACAATATGAAATGTGGGGGGAGCGGGTGATGAAAAATGTTGCTCAATTAGAGCTCTCTTCATGTGTCTTGATTCACAAATTTCAAAGTTCACAATTAGGATTCTGACTTGAAATCATGGGATTGTAGTTTTCATATTTGGGGACAGCATCATATTGTAGAAGGCTAGTCTATCAAAATCATATCTCAAACATTACACCATTCAAGTCTGAAGCCAATCTCAAAGCACTGCTTCTAAATCTAAGACTATAGAAGATAGAACTGGGTATCTTGAACACTCAAGAACTGAGACCTCCTCTTCCAGTAGCAGCAATATTACTGTGATTTCACAAAACCAGGCAATTCTGTAGTATTGAAAATATCCCAAGGCTACACCATTCATCATTTCATGAGAAAGTATAATTCAGATTGTAAGCAGGAAGCTAGCTGAGATTTCAGACAGGGATGCTTATAGCTCAAATTGCTTAAGATGATTCACAAGCCTTACTTGCTCAAGGAACAAGTAAGATATTCTACTCTCTTAGTATCCCAAATTCTTCAACTATTCATAACATAAGTCAGACACCTAATAGATTGTGTTGAAAGATCAGAATGTTATATTCAAAGCACAGGTAAAAGCTTTTGTCAGAGACCTCATCTTGGAAAGTCAAGAAAAAAATCAGTTTGGGGATTCTGAACATCCAAAGCAACAGAAGATCCTAACTGAAGAAGAAAAGCCAATAACAGTTTAATTGTCAGTAACAAGAAACTTAGCCCCTGAATACAGATAAAATGAAACAACATTAAAATGTGATAAGAACTTGTAACTTGGCAAACTTGGATCCAGATGTTTTTGTCCTTTGAACAAAGCTTGTATTTTATCTTATCTAAATGTGTCTTCTAGTTTACTGTTTACTGTTACATCTCTTGCTGAGATCCTCTTTTTAAAGATTCAAAATCTCTTAATACAGGCACAATTCTTCTTGAATTAAGATAATTGTAGGCTATCTATTGTCCTAATGTTTTAACAAGTTCAGCCTGCTTGCTGAAAGCTTGTCCATTGCTTCCTGTTACTTATTTGTATGTGCAATACATAAAGGGGGCTGAATCCAATAACCATTTGTCATAGATGAAAAGTGCTTCAAGCCAAGCCATGAAGACCTATGGCCCTTTCAGGATACTGTACTACTAGATAAGCAGGGAAAGGCTACAAGAAGAGACTGACTAAAATTGAATGATATAATTTGCAATGGAGGCCTTATTCAAGAATCTTGCTGTTTCTGTTCATACTTGAACTAGCTGGTAGTATCCTGCTAAAACTATATCCAAAGAAAGAATAAAACCTCAGTGAGCAGCAGTGCCTAAACAGAAGCTCAATGGCAAAAACTATGATGACTTCATTTCATCAATGCTTCTCAGTTTAGGATATTACCACTGTAGCAATGAGAATATAAAATTCTGCTGCAATAGCTAGATTTTACCAGGTCATTTAGCCCACAAAACAAAGTTGCTTCACTTCTTTGCTACCTGCCATGGTGAGACACATTTACTTGCAAATGTCACAAGAAGAAACTCTCTCTGCAGAAACCAAACAACTCCTACATTTTTCCCTGAGTCTAAGGTCAAAACTCCTCATGGAGTTTACCTGCTCTCAATAGACGAACAAGACAGACAACAACAGTTTGCTTCTGCTTTAGTGATCAACAGTTGATTTTTAAAAATTACATATAATACAGCCAATAAAATGTGCAAGGTTGAACCGCAAAATACCAGCAAAACTCTAACATTTTAATTGGAGTCAAATGGCTGTGATGAGAAGCCATCATCAAGGATCCTGATGGAGAAAATGTGTGATGGAGATAGTAATTAGTCCCTGCCCTAGATCCTCTGAGGGAAATAGAGGACATATGTAGAAGGCTTCCAGCTCAATCCTTAACAATTATGTTCAGGAAGATCAGTTGATGGGAAATATATTTCTTTGCTTCAGGAATGATGAATAGGTTACACTAGATCAGGGGTGTCAATCTGCCAGCCCACAGGCCAGATGCATCATAGCAAAACCATGCCCACCCCATTGCCAGCAATGGCAAAAAAGTCACGATACGTTGCGACACATCATGTGATGTTGCGAGTTTGACACCCCTGCACTATAGTCTGGCCAGCATAAGGAAGAATCCACTATTCTTAAGCAGAAGTTTAACAGTAGAGGGCTGCTCCGGCCCCTTGAAAAGATGGCATTTTATTTTTCCTTATAGCTAATTGCTTTTTCAAAATGTATTCATATCAATCTATTTTCAAAATTTCTGCCTACTAATTATATAGCTAAGTCCTATCTATGCAGTTACTGGAACTAGTAGGTGCCATACTACATAAAGCAACAGGATCTTGGTAGATACTCCCTCTTTATGTAAGACGTCTGAGCATTCAAGATATATACAAAGAGGGAAACCATGACTTCAAATAAAGTACTAAAGGATGGCAGAACTGCCCACCCAACTGCCCATACCAAAATGAGCAAAGGGCCTGTCAATTTCAGGAATATCATGATTCATTTCAATATTCTGAAGATTTTAAGCTTTTGACCACTCTCTACAATTTTCTATCATCTGCCTTGGCAAAGCACAGATGGGAACAAGGCCACAGACAAACCACATTTCCAAACGTTGGGAACTGTGGCACCAGCAGGGACTATATCATGGGACTGTCAGCATATCAGTTTCATTTTGAAGTATACTAATTGTTCACCAATGGACAGACAGCTCAAAGGGCACAATGAATGGAGAAGAATTTCTGTGAACACTGCAATAAGGTGAAGGTGAGAAGAGCACAAGAAAGAGGGAAACCACATGCTACAATCAAGCTGGCGAAAATATATCTTGCTTTTCAATCACCGCCCCCCCCCCCCTTCCTTCATTTCAAAACAGCTTGTGCAGGAGAATCATCTGTTGCTATTTGGCCAAGTCCATTTCATCAGAGATGTTCCTCATAGACTATGTTCAAGGTTTATTATTGGATGACTGTAACATGAGCTTACAGCATGTTATTGTTGATTTCTCCAATGATATTTACTTTTTTAAATGCTCAAAATACAAATATATATATATATTTAGTTAAGAAAAAAATACCAAAGTGCTACATATGATCAAGATAAACCAAAAAAAACCCTCAAATTTGATTTTTCTTGCTATATAGAAGTAGATTCATCTCACATTCCATCACTATTTAATCACTAATTCTAATTTCCTAGATAGCCAATATCTGAATTCAATCTCAGTTGCCCTAATAATAGGAAAGTAAAAAAAAAATAATCCTGTTGCCCAGGAGCACAAAAGCCACTAAATTATTGGCTCATGGCAACATCTAGTTCCTGCTGCAATATGGCTTCCAAGAATTAGTTAATCTGCTCAGACAGCCACAGCTTTCCAGCTGCTGAAGGAGAACAGAACAAAGACGCAAAGAATGTATGCCTAGTTAAGAGAAGTAAAAACATCATGATGTGTTATCTTGGAGAGCCAACACCACAGACAATGGATAAGGATCACTGCACTCTCTACTATGCAAATCATGGAAATTTACATGTATGCATATTTTCTGTAACTCTAGTGAGGAGGGATATTACGAGTTACTTCTTAATCTTTCCCTAGAGTGCACCATACTTTGGAGATAAGGTGTTGCAAGTAAGCAATTACAAACTTTTCAATCCAAGTTGTCTGCAACTTCTGATTACAGGCTGAACTGGAGAGCATTCTGCTGCATCACAGAATGTGTGTTTGTGTGTGTATAAAAGTAGCTATCCACTTCCACAATGCTCATCCTATCTTTGTATATAAATCATGTCTTGCTCAAAGAATAGGTATTCTTCGTGGGGTTGTCTGAGAGTGTAATTGTATCTTATGTGGGTTTAAATGCTAATGAACTTGGCAGGGCTCATTTATGACTAAACTGATAAAAAGAATTGTGAATGATCCAATCACACCTACACACCTACATCATTCCTTAGCCACCATCCCCCTTAGTGACCACTTATTGGAAGGAACACAGCCACAGGGAGTCTCACTGAGAGACACAGCTTCTTCTATAGATGGAAACTTTGGCCTATCTGGGGAAACTTAGAATTGAGGGGGAAAAAGTGTGGTTCCTCCCATAACACAACTTGCAAAGAAAAGAGGAAGGTTATGTTGACCACATCAGCAGCAAACATCAGTCAAAACAAGCTGGTGGACTTTCTCCTTCTCATTCCCAACCAGCCAGGACCTTTGGAAAACAGTACTAATCCTATGGAAAAGCAGTAAAGATGATATTGCTGCACTGCCAAGAGAGGCCCAGCTTATTGGCACCTGGTAACAAGATGTTGACAACAGATCTGAGCTTTATCATTACCCCATTCTCTGTCCAAACTCTCAACCCAGTGGACATTTTCCTTCAAACCACTGAATCTCCATCGTCTCCTTTTGGCTTTATAACAATAACAAGAGGAAATAAAAAGTGTTAACACCAGGAAGTCTGAAGGATAATCCAAGTTTGTATTGTTGTTTTTCTATAGATTTAGCCTAAGGCATGGAATCGAGGGCTGCCTACGACACCTGGAAGCACGTTCATGGAATGCTAAAGACAGAGCAGCAAAGGTTTTCATCTAGCTGAGGGGGGAGCACTGGGAGAGGGAGGTCAGTTGGCTTGGTTAATTATCTGACTGGGAGTTAATACTGAGTTTATACGCAGAGTCAGAGGGCACCATGCCATCTTCACAGGACAAGACCCTAAACGGCAAACTTGACGTACAAGAGACTGCAAAGTTATATTGTAAAGAAGGACACATATTAGGGACCAGGAAAAAGGCTGCTAAGGTGCTACGTCTAAAACTAAGTTACTTTCTCATCTGGGAGCCCTCCCCCTCCATCGCGTCATCAGTCATCATCCAGGGCCTCTGTTTTGATCTCGCTGGTTCCTTGCCGGGCCAACGCCAGAATGGTGTGATTTACCGCTGCCATCTCCACGGCTAGTGAGATAGGGTCTTGGTGGTCGCTATGGCTAGTGCTGTCATCCTACATGAGCGGAGAAGGAGAAAGGAATGAAGAGGGAGGGGAGGAACAAGTCTCATTAGCATCTTCAACAATAATTTCATCCAATTTTAAAATATAAACAGTCCAATGTTTTCATTCAATGGGCTGGAGAAATGGGGACAAAGGGATTTATTTAAAAAGGACATATCACATGCTGAACAGGCATTGGCTGAAGGGAAAATGGGAAGGAGGAGAGAGGGTATTTGGAGAAAGCCTCATAGTGGACAGATGAAAATGAAAGAGGAAAGGCACCCAAGGCAGCTTCCTAGCCTCAAGTTATTACAAGGCATAAACCAACCTACCAACCACCTGGAGAAAACCTTTGGAAACTCTGACTTTGTCCTATACCTGCAAACAGTAACCTAAACTTTTGAAAATGGGGCAATGATATGAAAGCTGAATTAACTGTGCTATTTCCACAATTCAAACAATAGAGATGGCCTTCAGTGCTAGCTGTCCTCACAATAACAATTTTTGTTTGAATGTCTGTTAAAAGTTGAAAAGTGCCTTGGTGACAGAAGAGTTAGGGAGTAGGTGAGATGATTTGAAGTGGATTTCTGGAAACAGATTCTGCAAGAACTCCAAGTCTGTATAAATGCAGAACTACAACCTTATTCCATCACTAACCTATTGTACCAACTAAGATGTACAGACGCAACTCAATTTTAGATAAGTGTCTCTGTTAAGACAAATGAATAGAACTGTGTATTTATAGAAAATCATTGACTAGTGGGGGCTTTTTCAATTAGAGAAGACAATGACTTAGCAGCAGATGTTATCTGTTTATGTGTTTGTATATGAGAGAGAGAAAAACTCTTTCACTGAATTTTATGAAGACCCAGAAAACAACTTCCACTTGTAATCCCTTCTATTTCACCCCACTCCCCATTTCTCCCACCTTTGTTAACCTGCAACAATCATTACAAGGGAAAAGAGGAAGACCTGTCATTAGACGCACCCTTTCTTTCTCAAATACTTCTTTGAGAATAATTTCTAGATATTCTTTTAGCTTATATTATTAGATTTTTATAGTTTGTTGCTAACTAACTATAGGATGTTACCCAATGTAGGATACTTACAAATCAAAACAAAATAAAATTAAGAAGGTACAGGCCATTATCTTTTGATTGCTTCTCAAGAGGAGAATGGGAGCCTACAGTGAATCCCTCTCTAAAAATAAATTACTGAAGAGTCAAATCCTAATTTTGTTACCAAGCAAGGCTCAAGTGATGACCTGTTTTGTAATGCACTGGCCAAGTAAAAACAAAAATTATTTTCTTCAGAGATTTAAATAGTTTATTTCTCCAACACTGTTGACAGTTTCCTACTGGAGCAGAGTGATTTGAATTATGTTGAGAAGCAGATGGCACTTGTGGCTGGGGGTAATCTTTGCACAGATCCATCTTGTGTACTAGTGATGCCCATTCTGGGACTGAGAAGCCTTGCACATAGTCAGTTATGCCCTGTCATTTCCTTGTTGGGATTACTATAACATGGTTTTCATAGGGTTGCCTTTGAAGACCATTTAGAAATTGTAACTGGTCCAGAATGTGGCAATGCATAAAGTTCTGGGTGCCCTATGAAGTGCTGGGGGCTCAAACTGTTCCATAGACCAGGCACTGCAACTGAAAAAAGACAGACTTCTGAGTCCTATAAGACGAAAGGGTCTAGAAGGTCAAGAGGAAAAGCCACTATGAAGGAACAGTCAGATAAAAGGGCCCTGAGTCTGAGTCAAGAAAGTAATTGAGAAAACATCTCAGTGCATACAGAGATAAAGCAAGGGAGGAGAAGCACATTCAGACTTGCAAAATTCTGTTACAATAACTATTACAGTGAAAGAAGTATTGACCTACCTGGCATTAGTTTCTCAGTCTGTCTACCTTGTAACCTCAATGCATTCAGCACTGTGTGTGCCGCTACATTCTGAACCAGTTCAACCTTCCAAACACTTTCCAAGGGCAGAGCACAATGTCATAGTCCAATCAGGAAGTGTCTATGGCATGAGTGATTATGAGCAGAGACTCTCAGGAAAGGATGCACCTGGCATAATTTTATTAGATTTAAGTTAGATTCTGTGATCATTGTTGTCTTCTCTATTTTGAACCTAAGAAAGCTGAAGTTTGAGGAATCTAAACAGGCCAATGCATAAATGTGTTGATTTAAAAACTGGCGTGGGGTGGGAAGTAGGTAGTGGTGGGATTCAGCCAGTTCACACCAGTTTGGCAGAACTGGTAGCTAATGTTTTGTTACCCAGGTCCAGAATGGACTTCCGGAAGCGGCATCCACACAGAGAACTGGTTGTTCACATATCTGAATCCCACCACTGGAAGTAGGGGTGATATTTTTAAAAGGTTTATGTTTTACATTATCATAGGCCTTCTCTAAATGAACGAGGATAATTTTGAGAACAAAAGGACAAAACATTGACCTGCATTTGTCCTTGCCTGAGGTGAAGCAGCAGCACTTCACTTACTGTTCCATCTCATACCTTTTCTATCAGACTTGTGTGATACTCCTTCCCAGATGCAATTAATAAACTAATCACCCTGTAGTTGCTATATTTTTCTTCATACAGAAATAATAACTGCATTCTTCCACTTGCCAGGCACAGATGAAGTTTTCACTCATTCATATCCAACAAATCACACTCAAATCACATCTGTCCAGCCACATGTTGAGTACCATCTGAAGGCCCATTACCCAGTACTACAGTATATCAATATCAGCAATCCCTTTATCTTGTCTACCTACGGTATATGGTTTTCTTGATAAAATATAGGAGTCATTTACCACTGTCTTTTCCCACGCAGTATGAAATTCCTCTATCATGGCTACCTGATGAAGGTGCCTGTTTGCTGTAGCTGGGCAGCTGAGATGATTTTCACACCCTGGATGACCCCACTGGGAGTTTATATCCTTGGAATTCACTGTTATTTTATTTACTTGTTTCCTGCCTCCATTATTTTTACAAATAACTCAAGGGAGCTCCTTCCCCTAGTTCCCCACAATAACAACTCTGTAAGGCAGAGAAAAAAATGACTGTCCCAAAGTCACCCAGCTGGCTTTCATAGCTAAAGCAGGACTTGAATTCACAGTCTCCCGGTTTCTAGCCTGGTGCCTTAACCACTAGACCAGGGGTAGGCAACCCTGGCTCTTTTATGACTCATGGACTTCAACTCCCAGAGTTTCTGAGCCAGCATGGCTGGCTCAGGAATTCTGGGAGTTGAAGTCCACGAGTCATAAAAGAGCCAAGGTTGCCTACCCCTGCACTAGACCAAATGGGCCCATTGTTCTTTGCCTTTCCTTTCCAGGAATATCTGCTCTCCCTCCCCCAAACTCTTTGACATATTGTATTACAACCATTCCCACTCAAATATTTAGATTACTCTTTCTAGCTAAATGTCATCCAGGTCATAGTTATCCCAGGGGTGCTTTTTCACAAGGCAACTGGACTTTCTTGTTTTCCTTTGAAGACGCTTTGCTTCCAAGAAGCTTCTTCAGCTCTGACTGGATGGTGGGGAGTGGAAGGATTTATACAGCCAGTCAGAGCTGAAGAAACTTCTTGGATGAGAAGCGAAATGTCTTCAAAAAAAAACAAAAACAAGAAAGCCCAGTTGCCTCATGAAAAAGCACCTTTGGGATATACTTTCTAGCATTCCCTCACTTCAGTTTCATCCTAAACTGATTCATCACTTTATTTTTAATTCCATTCATTCTGCTGGAAGCTCTTTTTGTGGCTCACTTCACTCTCTGCCAAAACAATTCTTTACTTCCATCAAAATCACATTTTCTCTGCCTTTTTAATCTAAATATTTTTCTTCCTCCCATTGACTATATTCTTTGCAGCTACTTGTTTTCCTCTACACACACAGTGCACTAGTTTTCTCTCATCTTTATTTTGGCAGTAATGTTTTCCTTAGATCATACAAGCTGTAGAAAGAGAAAAAAAATGATATTCTTTAAGCTGACCCATGTGGTATTCATCCATTAAAGCCAATTATGCCATTTGATCAGCATGGCTCCAGATGCCCATGGTATAACACCTGCACCTCCAATTTCCTACTCAAATGTTCTTTAATTCCCTATGCAATATAAAATGAAATTCCTTGGAGTGCTGATTCTTTGAAAATAGGTGGGCAATGTACTGTATATCCTCAAGCCACATGCAGGCTTTTAAATTTTCCAAATGGTTTCCAAATGTATTGAATAGTTTGCCAATGAAATTTGTTTGTGGATTTTACTGCAAAACTGGATGGCAAATGTTAACACTAGTATAAACTTAGGAGTTTATATTTATTATCTTTAAAGGCTGTTTTTTATTATTTTGTTTAACCAATTCTGTTTTCTCTCAGCTCCACCCATTTTTTAGAGGCAACTTCCACACAAAGTAAAATGTGTTTCTTAGCCCTCGGAAAGTTGCCGGTCCTAATTCAAACTATGTAAATTTTACATATACACTTTTCCAAGCATGATTCTATTATTATAAACATTGTAATTAATGTATAAATAATATTTTAATAAATATTTAAGGAAGCATCTTTTAGTTTAAAAATCTATTATTCATTGCTCACATTTGTAGTAGCCAAGTATATATGAAGGCACAAGAAACCAGTGGCAAAACACATGTAACATTTTTTAAAAAAACGTATGAAACTCTAGAAAATTAACTGCTGTAAGCAGGTGTTGATAATACTGAGCTAGAGGGATCAATGGTCTAATTCTGTGTTTGTGGAATATTGACATTCACATAAGAATAGAATTAAAATGTTATAGCTATTAATCTACCTTAAATTAATTATAGCAACTGCACAACACACTATCTTGTACTAATTTGTAATTGTTTTTATATTTCTAAAGAACCATACAGAATAAAATCTGGACAGAAAAATGGAACAGTCCAGCACATGTTCAGCAGCAAATGGCTTAACTTAATTAATATATTTTAAGAATGTATATGTAGTCTTAAAGTCTAATGAGCCTGTGAAGACAATAGACACATTGAATGATTATAAAAGAAACTCTCAAACCATATTCCATAATACTGTTCAAAAGAAATTACAGTATAGAAGAGTATTTTTGGTAAAAAAAGAATGTAATCTAAAACCCAAGTGTCTTCTCAAATAAATTAAGAAAAATGTATAAGGCACCTGCTCCCATGTCTTAATTCTCTCACAGCATGAGAGAAAAGTTAATTTTCCTCACCATGATGAAAGACTTGCTATAGCTTGTTGGTTAAAATGGCACCCTCTAAGGAGTGCTTTCCTTCTGAATACGGTAAGTCAGCTTGGCTTCGTGTAGGAAGGAAGAAGTCCACTATGTGGATAGTCCATCTGCAGCTTATGGGCAGGCAGCTTTCAAAGGCTTTAAGTGCCCACGGTTCTTCTCCTTCATCTCCACTGTTATTCTTTCCCAATGTCATATTCATTGTATTAAAATATATCCATCTGGCTTCTCAACATATGATGACTCATAAGAGTTAACTCATGCCTAAATGACAAATCATTGAGCTTTTTCATAGCTGCTGCCAAACCAACTGTTAAAAGAACCTTATAATCAGCAATAAAGTTGGATGGAGAGAAGTATATTAGGTATCTGCAAGTTTTACCAGATATCCTGGATTTACTTATGTGGGGAAGGAAATAGAGTTAAAGCCTTTCCTCCACACACTGCTACTCTGACTCTGAATATGTGCGTTAATACCATAGCTGAAATGTTGATTTACCCAACCTTGAACTGGAGCCAGAAATTCAACTGGTGTAGAATAGATGTTACCTGTTTTGATCATTTTGCCTCAAATAATATACTGTACCAGCTGAAATTTCTAAATGGTCTTCAAACCTGAGCATAATTAGATTCTGTGATCATTGTTGTCTACTCTATTTTGAACCTAAGTGAGGTGAGGTTTGAGAAAACTAAACAGACCAGTGCATAAACCTGTTGATTTAAAAACTGGGGTGGGGTGAGAAGTAGGGGTGATATTTTTAAAAGGTTTATATGTGCTCTCTCCAATACAGAATGATGTGAATCAAAAGGTTAAGAAGTAGTCATTATTCTACTGAGATTTATACAATATTATCTCCCATCATACTATTCCAAAACCCTCAAGAAAAGAATATGATTTTAGATGAAAAAACTGACCCCAATTCATCCATCAACCCACCCTCCCACCCATCTCATTAGTATTTTTTCCTGTTAAATGCTACAAGCAAATATTTGATAGAATTTAACCACTGACATTTCCCACCTTCATGTGGGTTCTGTATCTCTTGTTCAATCCTTTGAGAGAACATCAGATAAAGTTCTATAGTATGTTCTATCCCAAGGCTTTTCAACCTTTTCACCCATTGTACCACTTTTAGGATATGGCAACATCCGAGTTACACCAGTCGCCTAGCAAGGTGTCCAAAACTTGATGACCAAAAAAAAAAGGGAAAGTGATGAAGTACAGGTTGTCCTCGACTTACAACAGTTCGCTTAGTGACTGTTCGAAGTTACAATGGCACTGTAAAAAGTGCCCCCCCAAGCCACAGCCGAGCAAGACACCTGCCTGCCCACCCGGTGGAGCTCTTCCTCCTGTCTGAGGTTTTCATCGTTGTGAGCATTTCTGTTGAGGATTGGCAGCAGGGGTGGGGTGGGGGTGTGTTTGCTTTTTATTTCCCCCCCCCCCCCGTCTACTGGGTGGTTGCAGCAGGTTTTGGTCACTTCACATAACCCTGGCACACTGTGACCATCATAAATATGAATCAGTTGCCAAGCATCTGAATGTAAATCACAAGACCCTGGAGATCCTGCAACATTCCAGCTGATCGACACTTCTTCTGGGCTCAGCAGAAGCACCAGGATCAGTGCCGAGCTCCAGCTGGACCCTGGCGCTGATCCTGGCGCTTCCACTGAGACCTGACAGCCCTGCAGCTCCAGCCGTCTCTCGCTCAGGCTTGTGCGGTGCTGCCACCGGTTCAGCTCATTCCCCTCCCCCGCTACCACTTTTCTAGGATGGTCACATACCACCTGCCAGGTGCTAATGTACCACAGGTGGTACCCGTACCACTGGTTGAAAAGCCCTGTTCTATCCAACAATCCATTTACCAGCAGGATTTGTAATTTTAATCTGCATGTGTCTGGTTAAATGAAGAAAAAATGCTTCCTCATCTTGATCAGGACTAACATACAAACAAGACAAATGTGATCACCAGGTTGCTATAACCAGAATGAATTACTAGGCAGTGTAACATGAGCTCATGAAGGAACAATAAAAAAACATGGAAACTCAATACTTGATTTCTGCTTGTAGTCTTAATTAGATTTACACAAAGGGTACAAAAACAGAGAGTTGGATATGGCCTTACCAACCTATTGAACTTATACTCTGCTTCAAACAATAAATCCAGAACTAGAATATTCTTAGTCAATGGCTGCCCAATATGTGGCATATTTAACAAGATAAAATTCTGTCAATCTGATTAGCTGAGTGAAAACCTGACTACAGAAAAATTACAAGGAAGCTGGATTACAATAGATGACTAATTTCTTCCTAACTGCTTTCATTACACATTCAGATTAAAGGCTTACATTTTATTTGTTTTTATTTTCCATATTGCCACTAAAAACATTCAAAGAAATTAAATAAAAACTATGTTTCATGTGCAAAATATATCATTTCCATTAAAAACACACTGATCACAATAACGCCATCTGATCCGACCTAGCTAATGGATGAACCACAAATGTTGAGAAGATTCTCAACAATGGAAGAAAGCCAAAGGGATTATTACAACTCTAAATAATTGGCCCCATCGTCAAACTGTTATATTTGTCTTAACAATCAGTCAAGAACTATATGCGTCTAACTCAAACATGAAATGTAGTCTAAGCGTCTCTTCTGTGAGAGAGCTCTTTTTCTTTTAATATCCTCTTATTTTCCACTTTAGCAATTAGTTTCCCTTAGAAATTAAAAAGAAAAGTATTTTAATTTCATTTCATATATTTATATTACCAAAATGTACCTAGGGTAGTTTTAAAAATAAGAGCATAAACTAACAGAAAGTATGGGGAAAAGAAACATAACAAAATATGAAGACTGAATGATAGCTATGGCCTATCAAGAATGTAGAGGCCCTATAGCTCAGAGGCAAACAGCTGCTTTCCATGCCAAAAGTGCCAAGTTCATGCCTTAGCATCTCCTGAAATGGTTAGGGAAAAATAAGTGAGACCTAGAATATCATTGTAAACCAGTACTTCAACAACACTGTGCTAGATGGACCAGTGGTGAAAGGCACTTCCTATGTTCCTAAGAATAAAAGCAATTTTTAAAATAGTATCTCAAAAGCAGGGACAAACTATGAAGAAAGCTTTATCCTGCCTTAAAAGGGTAAACATGTTGGCACCAGGAGGTTAGATGGAATATTATTGGTTGGAATTGAGCTGCCGTATTATCAATTTACATCAATGCATTCAATTCTGGGAAGAAGAGCATGCAGCTAGGCATTCATTGCATTGTGGGAAGGGTGGGTAAGGAGAGAGTAAGACTTGTAGATCTTTATGGTATAAGCAGGGCTGTGTGTTCCACATCAAATGTGTGATTCAGAAATTTATACTGAAACTTAAACAAGAGGATATACTTTTATTTGGCATGAATCATTAACTATTTTCTTTCTAAGACTGAATTGTAATTTTTTGCAAGGAGTACATGGTGGATATGACATGGACATCAAGGTTACATAAACAATGACATCGGAGGGCAAAAGATAATAGTTGTTAGAAAATGAAAGAGGATTCATCAAATTGGAGGAGAGATGCTTGGCTCATCCTGCTGTTCCTCATACTTCATGGGCTGTTCAGTGAACAGCATCACTAAATTGACCATCCACATCTGCCCTCAGTCCAGAATGGTGTGGACAGAAAGGACACATTCTTAAAAGAGTTTCAAAAAGAATGTCTGGGGATGCACACACAGCTCTGGTTACAGGGGCACAGGAGAGAAACAGACACGGTGTTTACTATGCATGGTGGTGCAAATTGGGGGAATTCATCATGCCCCTGCATTTGGCAAATATGTGTGAACAGTGTCAACTTGCTTGTTTTGAGCAGATCCTCCTGTCTTCTTCTAACTTCTCTGCTTCTCTGCCTCCCTCTGTACATCTTCCCTCCTCCTCCCCATTGCGTACTTGCCAAGTCTCCTGTTGTATGACAATAAATCCATGTGGGTGAAGGCTGGTCCATGGGGGGAGAGGAATGCTGTGTTTTTCTGCCTCCCCCCATTGCACAGCAGGATAAAAGGCCACATAATCTTGGGAGGCTGAAGGATGAAAGACCCCACCGCTCCACATTCCGCCCCCAAACCCAGAGGAGGAAGAGCGGCCTACAGGGGGACTCTCCATATTGGAGCCCCCTGACTTAGCTCACATACTTACCTGCTCTGAATAGTCATTTCCGTCTACGTCGTCACTGTTGGAGTGGCCTCCGGGACTTTGTACATCTATCCCATGACTCTCCAGGATTGCTGCTTCTTCGAAAAAAGCAAATTGATCCCTGAATTATCTGCTGCAGGGTTACCAATAAGGATGAAGATGAAAAACCAGAATCCTCACAAGTGGGGTATCTTGTTTCTTGTAAGAACCTCAAAGAAATACTCAGAACTATTTTTTTTTTCCAGTTTAAATTCAGCAACAAGAAAAAAAATAATTCTGCAAGCCAAATTCTGCCAAAGAAATGTGGCTATATAGATTTACTCAATTTGCAGAATTTCTCATATAGGCTTGGATAACTTCTGATTTTATATAATTTCCTGTGGTCTTACTAGTGCTGGGGGACAGGCAACTGTCTTTTACAGGATATTAAAATATCTTTCATGACTGCCTCTTTAAATTTAGAGATTTCAGCAAATGCTATTTATGGATTCATAAGGACTGGAAACTTTCCCTCTAAATCAAAACAGCAATTCTCAACAGCTGCATTCTGCAACTGGCATCATGGTTTGGATTTTCTTCCTGCATTCCTGTAGAATCAGGTCACACATGGAGCTCGTCCTACCAAATAGGCTTGCATTTAGGAGTCCCTTCTTAAGAAAGGGACAAAATGCACATTTGATTAGTGAAACCATAATCAAAGGAATAAAGCAGCATCTCTCTCTCTCTCTCTCTCTTATTCTCTATGTAGTGATTGGGACTATCCTTTTCTGCAATTTTAATTCTGGCTTGATGGTTCTTACAATAAACCCACACCCTAAGTGAAGTCCCCTTTTCATCTTCATTTCAATATGGTGCAAACCTCTTTTGTGCATGTGGTTGCACTGTTAAAAAAAGGAAAATGAATTTGGTTGGAGGAGTATAAATGCCAATTTAAAAGAAAAAAAAAATCAGTTTCTATCCAGGGTCATCAGCCTTTGAAAATATTTTATAACCCCAACTGGATTTCTAGCTGGCTCCAATCCCTTGACTGCAGAGCTTGCAATGCCTGTCCCTTGCAATAAAAATATTCCAGGGTGCAACTCACAAGTTACATGAACATAACAAGATGCTTCACTATTTTTTGTGAGACTGCAAAGAATCTTACACTCATCCTACTTTATTGGTCTGCTATCCATACCACTGTTTGGTGTTTGGCTTTCTCATGCTAATAGACAAAATCTGCCAGCTTCCTTCTGATGTGTGTGTGTGTGTTTTTCCCAGGCACCATCTTGCTATCTCATCCTAAGGAAGTATAAGAACATAAGAAGTTCCCTGCATGGATCAGCTCAAAGGTCCATCTAGTTCAGCATTCTAGTTCCAACAATGGCTAGAGACAGACGCCTCCAGGAAGTCCACAAGCAGGACTTGAAAGGCACTGCTTTTCTCTGGTGGTTGTAACCCTCAGCAACTGGCATTTCAAAATACATTGCATCTAAAACTGCAGATTCCAAATCACCATTCCAGCTAACAGCCAATAAAAACTCTTCTGCTCCATCATTTGGTTTTGCACCCTCTGAAAAATAATTTAATTTTGGGGCAACCACCGTATTGTGTTAAATTGTCAAAAGTTTGCTTTTTGTTGTTTGTTCTCTCTTGACTCTGCTATCAGTCAATTTCACTGGAAGAACCTGAACTCTTAAATTATTAAAAAAAAAAGTTCAGAAATCTGAGGGAAGATTTATACTTGGGGTTTTTCTCCGAAAGGATACACAAATTAAAAATTCAAAGCAAAAAGAAATTAATTTATGTAATTAATTGCACATTTATATGTTAAATATTTTATATGATAGATAGGCACATTTAAAGCTCCTTTTCTGCATAATGTGTTAGAAAATTGTAATTTGTTATTTACTATTCTATATCCAAAGCATTTCAAACTCTGGAAAGCGCTGGATACCTGTATTATTTATCAGTATACAAGAAATGCTAATTAAAGTGAGGACTTTTCTTTAAATATTTATTTTCTCTAGCAGAATACTAAGTGCTGTATGGTATTATATTTGTGACTGTGGTGAGATGATAAAGAGGGAGAAGGATGTGAAGGAAAACTAAATTGGGGGACAGAGATGGGAACATGCCACTCTTCATGGCATCAGAAGGGCTTAATCAGAAGACACACCAGTATGTGGTTGAGAGTGATCAGCTGTAAGAGACATACCCATGGGGACTTCAGCAAACAATTATGCAAAGCTTTCTTCCTGCCCAGCTGTTGTTGCAGCCATCACTCCCCAGTTTAATTTTTTTTTTAACCAGCAACAGCAACCCAAAATAGGCCCGTGGTTGCTTCACCGGCACATGGTTATCAGTAACCATTCGTCCATCCAATTTTATCAATTCACTAAATATCTGCAGGAGATACAGTTAAGGTGGAAGGAACAAAAATGCTGCTACTCCTGCCAGCCAACTCTATGTCTGGAGATTATAATGGGGAGCATCTATTGCTCACCTGCTTCTGTTCCATTTGCATGGAACATGGAGCTACAGTCAAGGCATGAAAACGTAAACCAGTTTCAGATCATAGGTATGTGGAATATTTTAGTTATTCCTGGCCTAGAATAGATTTGGACAACAGGCTAAGATAAGCTTTATAAAGATTTATGTGTCATACAAACTTGTTCAAGAACTTGAACAGTCTCTGTTTCATTTTGAGGACACTGGGAGAAATAAGGCAGGTTTTTCAAAAAATAATCCAACCGCAAGGAAAGCTTTTCACACAAATTGTTGGTCCCAAACAATGCGGTGCATTGTAGAACATTTTGAGGTATGTTTTAGGGTTCATATGTAGCACTTACTATTCTACTGGGTCTTATTGCCACCCTAAATATATTAAAATTCATTACTTTATGGCCTCATATTCCCGGATAATCACAGTGGTGGACTAAATATATTTCATCCATTGATCTTTTCATCAGAGCAAGTGCAGAGGAGTTTCCAACAAAACTGGAAATCTCTAGGTTTTCTTGAAAGGCATGATGAAATTCCCTCACCCAAGGGACTTAAAGATGCTATTATACACATATACCAATGCTTTTTGGTGACATGTTAACATTGATGAACTGTTCAGTAATAATAGAGGAAGAGAGAAAATTTATTTTGACCATGTTGTCAAGCTTTTACTTTAAAAATATTATCAAGACTCTGTTTTCCTGTTAAGAAAAGTCAATCATGTTCCATCTTTCTTCAGCAGTTCTTCAAGGCTGTCTGATACATTACCAATATTGGCTCGCCTTTTGATTTCCTTCCTTCTATTGGCAAACCAATTGTACACTTTGAGGGAAGTAACTCGCTCCAGATCTGACAGCTTCTTTCCTGTGCAAAATAAAAAAAAAAAAAGAAATGCTGGTATACTTGCTTTCAGTAGTACCAGAACAGGATTTATAATAGAATACCAGAGTTGGAAGGAATGTTGGAGGTGGTTTTCCCAAACCATAGGAGAGTTTATTTTCTAAATAAAAATAAAATAAAAAATAAAACCCAAACCTAAAAGACATTTTAATACTTTTTGGAGACCCGAGGACTACAAAGTGAGTATATAACTACATCACACATGTAAGAGTACCCAGGACTGAGGAGGACAGGAATTTTAGGGCTTAAATTAGTCTTCTTGTGTTTCACACTAAATTTAATAAACGGCAGCAGCTCTGAGATGCTCCAAAAAGAAACTTAGGACTGCACATTGATCACCCTACTTTATTTTCACAGCCACATGCAACATTTAAATCCCACCCTACTTTTTGTCCTTCTGAAGCACCCTGCTGGATATTAGTCAGTGCAACTGCCAAAAATATATTCTGCCCTTTTGAAGGTAGAAACAGATGGACACTATAGCATACGAAGAAGAAATTTAACACTGTTAATTCAGCACCTTCTGTTTTTTTAATAAAAAAATGGCTTGACATATTTTGAGCTTCACAGTTCTCTTTCAAAAAGGCTTTTCTGTTTTGAAACACTCCCCAAAACCGGATGTTCTCTCCCCCCCACGTAGCGAATCTCTTCTTTCCCTTTTAAATTTTTTTAAAATATTTTACATTTTAAAATTTAAATGGAAAATATTCCTGAGATGGTAGATTACCGCTGAAAGTGAAAATGCTTTGGGTCATTTTTGAAAATAGTAACTGGCCTTTGACAGCATATTTGGGTACTGTATTTCTTTTTCATTTTGTCTAGGATTCATGCAGTTTTTGTGTTAACACATGTATGGATGACGGAGTTAGAACTAATAAGGAAAAATATGTTTATGTAAAAGAGACAAAATATATACTAAGAGGGGAGAGGGGGAGGGGAGGAGAGGAGGGAAGGGAAGGGAAGGGAAGGGAAGGGAAGGGAAGGGAAGGGAAGGGAAGGGAGCAATATATCTCCTTCTTGTCTTCCTTGTGTACCTGGCTTCTGAATAACTGCATTACAGGCATTTGCAATTTCTTCTCTCTTGGCCTCATCAGGATATTGATTCTCATTGAAGTAGCTACAGAAACAAAGAGAGTGTATTCATCTTAGAAATCCTATTCCTTGTACCCACACAAAATAAAGACAACAAACTCAAGCCACAAATCAGTAAGAAACCCTGTATAGAGGGGAAAAACATCACCAATTTTAAATATATGAAAGAGACTTGTTTAAACTTTTCAGCAGAAGAGCAGGCTGTGCAGAATAATCCTCTTCAGTGCTTCAGATTTGAAGGGGGGGGGAAATGTGCATATAACACCTGTCAGCAACTTCTTAAAGCAGCTGCCTTTTTTCTGGAATCATTGCAGGATAATCCCAGGAAGAGAGACATTTGACTTAAAGAGTTGTCAATGCCTTTTGTCTTTTGAATCAGAAGAGCTGCACAACCATAGTGCATATGAGCCAATGGTCAGAGTTCAAGTCAGAGCTAGGCAACCAGAAGCACTTCAAATTCTTCTTCAAAAGGAAATTCTGCTGGTGTTAGGTATATAAAGAGAATTAAGAAAACTGTCACCATTAAACATGATTTATATCAGGTCTTATAAAGAGATTTACAAATTATGAATTAGCATTGTTTGCAAATGTTACTAGCAAAACGTGACAACAGCCGTCACATTCATCATGGACAAATGCATAAATATCCATGTGAAGAAGGCAGCAGAAATGTGTCTCCACAGCTAAAATATGTGCTAACATATAACTGACCACTTAACAGGTAGGCTGGTGAATTTGGTTCTGATGTACAAATTTGGGGGGGATGGAGACTTGCAAACTTCTAAATCAGAGGTCCCCAATCTTTTGGGCACTAAGATTGTTTAAACTTTTCAGCAGAAGAGCAGGCTGTGAAGAATAATGCTCTTCAGTGCTTCAGAATTGAAGCAGGGGAGAGAGGTTTTTCTGCGGACTGGAGGGGACATGGTTTTGTGTGCTGCCTGCATCCTGTGGATGGAGCCTTCCTTGTTTGTGCACACCAGTTGCTGGCATGCTGTGACCCAGTACTGGTCCAAGGACTTGGGGTTGGGGATCCCTGTCCTAAATGGCATTATCAGAACATAGATCTGTCCAACCTCAAGACCAAGTTAGAGGCATGGGTTGCTTTCTACCTTCTGGGATATTTCAATCCATTTCTGGATTACATTGTGGAATTTATATTCTAGCTTTTTACTTACAGTAGCTAACAATCAAAAGTATAAAATACAAAGTCCAATTTCAAAACACTGATAATGCACCATTACAAATGTATCAATAAAATCAACCCTTGCCCACACATTTAAAGCCCACTAAGGAGGCATTCTAGCTGACCTATCAAAAGCTTGTCCCAATAAAATCATTTTGACCTGCTAGTGGAAGAATAATTGCTTGTCTGAATTATCCTGGTAGGGAAATCTTTTTTTAAAAAATGACCCCTCCTCTTTTCTTTTTGAAGATTTAAGTAAAAACAGGCAGAATTCTAATCAACTCCTCACTGAGAAATATTTATTTATCAAATTTTGATACCATCCATTTCACAATCCAAGTGACACTGTGCGGTTTATAAATTTAAAAAAAATTGCAGGTACATGCCCTTCCAGTAAGTTCAAAGGTACTGGCATAACTAATAAGCATTAGATTGCTATTAATATTTTTAAAATGTGCAAATTTTGTTATCTAATCCAAGGAATCTGGCTAGAAGTTTGGATCAGCAAGGACAAGTCCCAGCAAAATTCAATCCATCTGCATGTTGCTTTTTCAACCTTTCCGTCCAGCCTCCTCAGCTATTTTGGATTATCCCTTGGGTGTCTTTTTAGTCACCCTCATTCACTAGTGCCATACCTTTCAGACTGGGGAAACTGTTTCGTGGAGAAAGAGTTCCCTCCAGCTATGCTATCCAGAGAGTTAAGCGGCTGGCTATGCCTCAACTGGACCCAGTAATTTTTTCGGGAGGGCGGAGGAGTGGTAGAGAAGAGCAGGGCAGAATGAAGGGAAGTGAAAAAGGCAACAGATGAAGGCAGCCAGAACTTCTAGTTCATAAAACATATGTTTCTCACTAAGCCAAATATTAATATAGGTGCACAGAAGTCCTACTGCTCCTGCTACAAATAACAGATGTGGGGTGTTAAGGAAAGTTAATTAGTTAACAGCTAAGGAAAGTATCATTTTTTCCTATTTTTATTACCTGAGAGAATGGAGAAGCATTTCCAAAAACAAAGAACACAGGATGGAAAAAAGAAAAAGGAAAAACCCCTATAACCCGGTTTTGAGATTGGCTTTTGTCTCTATTGACTCTTGTGATTTGTGGGATAGACGTTTGAGAACTCCTTTTCTGTTCCCCAGTCTTCTCTTGGGTGCCTGCTTATTCCATCCCTTTGGCCACCTAATAATTTCACATCCCTTTCTCTTCATTCCTGGTTAGTTATCCATATGCAGTAATATTAAGGATACTTGCAGATTTTCATACAGAAAAAAAATCTTTCCCACTTCTACTAAAGTTGCAGTATAGTATTTAGCTCAAAATATTACACATGTACATAAAAAAGAAGAGCCAGTTTGATGAAATGGTTAAGAAATCAGGCAAGAAAGTGGGAGAGTGTGAGTTCTAGTCCCACCTTAGATATGAAGCCAGTTGGGTGACATTGAGCCAGTCCCTCTCTCTCAGCCCTAGGAAGGAGGCAATGGCAAATCTCGCCAAGAAAACTGCAAGGGACTAGTCTTCAAAGCAAATGAATTAGAAATATATGAAAATACAATTTTCATATAGATCTCAGAATCACTTTGTTGACTGGGTAACTATAGAGAATGAATGAATGAATGAATGAATGAATGAATGAATGAATGAATGAATGAATGAATATCAAGACATGCAAATACCAAAGTCTGGAATGTGACTGATACAATCTGTTTGTCCCTCTTTCTGTTAAAAGCCTATCATGTTTTTCCATTCCTACCACTATGAAGATTTTCTCCAACTGCCCTTTTATACCACTCACAGAAATTATATGGTTTATCAATATCTGAACAGTGCCAATATCAATATGAACCCCAAACCATAAAAACATTTTCTGAATGTTAGGAAGAGAGGTTGTGAGATATAAAAGCTAAAGATATGTGAGTGTTGACACCATATTAAAGTTGTCCCCACTCCCAAATATCTATCAAAAATGATTAGACTATGCTAGGCTCAGAATGCTTTGAAGCAGTAAAGCAAAAAAAAAGTGTACTGTATGGATAAGTAGATTGGGGGGGGAGGGGGAAGGAAGCAACAAGATGAGCAGAATGAATGATTACAAAAGCCTGGGGATAAACCTTCAACAAATGCAATTGTGCTTTCTAGACAAAAGGCGCCCGTCAGGATGGCGATGGCTGATTGCAGAGGGAATCAAATGATCTCTTTTGTGTAAGGTGACAGTAAAGGATGAAAATGAAAAGTGACCAAAATATGTGAGCTGGACTAAGAATGTGAAGCAACGGTAAAAACACTGAAATATCCTTGAAACAGTTCGTTTCTATGCTTTATGTGGGACATAGAAATACTGCCAACTTGTAGAAATCTCCACCATCAGGGACAGTATGAGCAGAGCACTGGGAAAATGCAACGCTGATTATTGGTTAGGGAAAATAATTTTTGGTTCTGCATTAATGCATCCTACATTGTGTGAAGTGTTACCACCCATCCTGAATACACAAAATTCTGCCAGGAAATTGCACATTTCCAGCATAAAACCTTGCTTTCTCTAAATGTCTATGGAGATTCTCAGTCATCCAGGTCATGGTTATCTCAAAGGTGCTTTTTCAAAAAGCAACTGGACTTTGTTTTTCCTTGGAAGAAGTTTTGCTTCTCATCCCAGAAGCTTCTTCAGTTCTGACTGATATGACAACACCTATCTCCTGTTTACAACAATCCTTTTAGCAGTTCCAAGAAGGCTCCACACCCATTTGCTCTATTCAGGTGATCCTGAGGGCACAGATAAACCTCCAAGTGGTCTCAACGACTCTCAAAAAGAGTACTAATGACCAGATGACTGCAAGGAATATAAATCCTTCCATCCTCCACCATTCAATCATTCAGCATTTTACAGCACCACTGTTTTGTCCATTTCTATATTCTTGCCTCCAGAAGCAGGGCTGAATCCTGCTCAGTAAGCAGGCCATAAACTTTCTAGTATCCATCCTTCCTTCCTTTCTCCCTCCCTCCCTGCTTCCTCCCTTCCTTTTTGTGATTCCTCAAGTCCCCTAACACTATTGACATCAAAACACAAAACCACAAAAGTAGATTGGTATATTAAATCTTCAGAAGGCTTAAATATATTTATTACTGTTTTAATCCTTCACTCTCAAGATAAGGGCCAGGAGAACGGAGACCCAAATCTTACTCCTAATCCCATTAAGTGATATTGTTATAAGTCTTGCGCATGTGGCCAATGGTCATTTAAACAACTGAAAAATGCTCTAGACTTGTTTGTTGTCAGAATTACGCAGACAAATTACTCCACCAACTAAGAAAGGCTATACATCTCCATCAACAATTTAACAATAATAAATGGATGAATTGTGTCTAAAACTATTTTCACAATGATCAGGAACTGATAATTATCAGGTACTGCTGAATGACAGTAATTATCATACACTATTATTTTTTAAAGATTTAACGAGAGCAGGCATGTAAGCTTAAGATGGCAAAGTGATATCAATTTTCTAAAGATTTTCTAAAGATGGACAAGGAATGTCACATTCTTTACAATGTGATGTTTACATTTACATTCCATTCCCTGAGATAAGCTTTCACATAACTTCATTTTCACACAATGCCAACAGTCTATTTTGATGGAAGATACATATTTTTATGCATTTGTTATACTATTGGAAGATATGAGCCATTAATTACTACATTGCAAGTTATATCAGGAACCTAGAGCTAGATTCATCATACCCTTGTTAATCTAACTGAATTAGTTTGGTTTATCAAATCAGATTAAAAAATCAAACCTGCTGATTGATCTAGATATATATGTACAAAAAAAAGTTTTATTGTTTGTAGTGGCCACAAGGAAGATACGAAAGTACATGCTGAAAAATAGTACTGTTAATATTAGAGGGGATGTATTGAATTGATAAGGATTGTTGTAATTTATATGAATTTTGCTAAAATGTATGGTTGTATGACTGCTCTTTAGAAGGCCAGATCCCGAAGCGAAAACTCAAATACTTTGGCCACCTAATGAGAAGGAAGGACTCACTGGAGAAGAGCCTAATTCTGAGAAAGATTGAGGGCAAGAGAAGAAGGGGACAAGAGAGAATGAGGTGGCTGGATGGAGTCACTGAAGCAGTAGGCGTGAGCTTAAATGGACTCCAGAAGATGGTAGAGGACAGGAAGGCCTGGAGGAACGTTGTCCATAGGGTCGCGATGGGTCGGACACAACTTCGCAGCTAACAACAACAAAAACATGGTTGTAAATAAATGTATAAACCTATTGTGCAACAATTGAAACAATGAACTATCTTAATGATATAAAGTTATAAACCAAGCATGATACCTGCCAAGGCTCCAAGTTACAACTTTTTACCATAAAATAAAGTAGTAAAAAATCTCACATCTTTTCAGATTAAAAAAAAATAACATCCAGGCATTGAATGCGCACAACAGCAGGAAAAAAAGAATTAAAAAAATTATCTAGGGTTTTGTGATATGATCTACTCTAAACTCTCACCACCTATATCTATATCTAGTTCATATATTACCTTTCCATGACAGCCAAACATTCCTTTCTCCAGGTAAACCGACTGCCGCGTCGCAAGCGGAAAGTCCCAGAGGTAGCTGTGACTGGCGGAGGAGTCTGTCTCCATTCTGGCTCTTCAACTGGAATAGGGGCTGGTCTCATGCTTAATGTAGCCCCTGGAAAAAGCAAAGCAGAAAGCAAAATGTTTCCTAAGGAACTAAAAATAACACCCACTCCTCTTCCCATGCTGGCTGATGACAGGGAGCAACTCCCAGTGGGATGAGACTTTGTTTCTCTGAAATTAAAATTAAGATAACTAGCAGTAAAGAGAAACACAGCCCTGTGTGTACAATAGAAGAGCTCCCGATAAGGAAATTAAGTCAAAGAACAGTGCAACAGCCTGCAAGTTGTCATGTCAAGTCTCCCGATACCTCATTTTCAAGCAACAGCTAATATTACAATGCAGAATTCCAAAACAGAAGGTTCCATTACCATTTAGAGATTGGGAATAGCACATACATATACACTCATGCATTTTTTGACTGAATGCCTATAAATACGATGGGTAGTGGGAAGGAAATTCTTAGCATTCTGGGGCTGTCACTACATAAGTGAAAGACAGATTCTAGGCACTGTTACTTAGCCTAGCTTTCCTAGCAAGCAATTAACAAAGATGGTACGCTTGATCCCACGGGTAAAATAAACTGATTTTGGCATGAAAGTAGTATTTTTTTCATGATGTTTCTCTATCCAGTATGCCTTACCAACACAGGATTTCTAATGCATCAGATCATGCTCTACCACTATAATTTAGTGTGATGGCTTATAGTGTATTGTAAGTAGCCTGGTAAGTATAAGCGATACTTGTGTTTTTCCCCCCCTCATATTTCCAGACTATTCCTGTAAAGTTCTTACATGCTTTCCCTCTTCTGTTATGTACACCCAAACACAAAGACTAATTATTACCTAACATTATGGCAGCGTTGCCTCCTTCCTTGTCTGCACCTCCTTTCATTAAGTACTCCCTCTAATGTACAGAGCATTTGGGGCTTTACATCTGAACAGCTGGAATGTTCATTAACATTCAATAACACCTTAGCAGTTTAGACAACAGCATATTTAAGCATATGAAAGCACAGATATTCAAGCTAATTAAAAGAGACAATCAAGCTACTTCAAATTAATAATGACTTTCAAATGAATCTATATTAACTACAGATTGCTTATTTTTCTTGTTTTGTACACTTCATGTTTAACAGCAGCCCAACAAACCCAGAAGATACAAAATATATGTTTTTTATATAAATGTTCAGAGATGTTGTGAATACCTGTGCCAACGACATTAAGAGAAATCTCTATATAACTGTGTATGGTATGTACTGAATCTCAACTTTTATATGGATTTATCCAGCCTGCATTTCCAAAACACTGCAAATTACAATACAAATAGTCACAAAAGTCAACATTTTTCTTAATGTTGTCATGTAATCTACAATCCTAAAACAACCACCAAATATATAAATTAGGGCAAAATAAGAGCAAAAGTACATCCACTGGTTTTGAATAGTTGAATAGTTGAAAACTATTCAGAAATATTTATTAAATGCATATGCTGATCAACTCAAGTCATATACATTCATATAGGAAATTTACTGTATATACATATATTTATGTATTTATGCACATATTCATAAATATGTATGCAAACAGGAATGTACATAAAAATGTGTACAATTTGATGGAAGAAGAGACAAGCTAAAACTGAATTTTTGGCTCATCCTTCATTTCAAAACAAATTGCCGAAACCTGAAATTTACAGTTTCATCTACTCAGCTTCAAAATTTGTTTTAAAATAAAGTATTGGTAGCCAAATGCAAAAAAACTGAAGGAGGCTGTGAAAAGCAAAACTTCTCTCTGGAAATCTTTTTTTGGTGAACATCAGAGCAGAATGGGAAAGAGAACAAATTTCTGTACCATTTAGCTTCTAGGTAACAGACACAAATAATTTTATGAGACAAGCATTTCAAAGATGCTTCTTAGCTAAAAAGGAAGACAAAACAAGATCTATAAATTTTCTTCAGCAATATTTCTGCTTCCATGTAAATCAGTTATTATTGACAGGCCTGCTTTCTGAACACACAACACGTTTTCCCTGCTCTGCAGTTCTTCCTCTTAAGTATTAGAAATGGCCATGCAAAAGACCAACACGGCCAAGAGATTAGATCACTTGGCTACAACCCTGAAAGCTTTGCTGCTTCAAAGCCTACTTTTAATTCAGTACGTGATGACTCTGTCACCCCACTCCCTGTAAAAGGAAAAACATGCCTGCCTGGTAGAACTAAAACCCACTTTGCTAGAAAAGAGTAGGATATTTGGCAGCCACCACACTGCTTGTATACAGCTAGTTGCTGCAGCTCTGCTGGAACACACATTCATAGTTCACTTCCTTTTGCCTGCACCATTTTTTGGGGAGCAAAGATCCAGTCACATCTGGGTTCATCACCAACTTCCTTTTTCTTCCAACTTCCATTTCAACATTGTTCTAGTTTCTGTTCTCTTCTTCCTCTATTCTCCTTGGCTACTTCCACCAACAATTTTCAAGGGTCACTTTTCCCCTGAAAGGGCTGGCTACAACTTAGAAGTATTCTTGCTAGAAAAACAAGTACAGCAAAAGTGAGGGGAACCTTTGCTTAGCTGAGGTTGTGCTTTGGTTGCCAACGAGTTTCTAGTCCAGTTCTGTTTTTAACCTCTAACCTCCTATAAGAGGTTCTACCATTCATTTTCTCTAAGTGAAACCTGCCTGATGTACGTATCCATGTAGGAGGGGAAGCTTAGGATCCTTTTCCTGAAAACAAGTTGAACTCATCACACAAATAGAGAATGGTGAACAGAGAGTGGTGTTTTCTATTAAGACTTTATTATGGAACAACCTGCTCCCCATTATGCACCTAATGCCTTCCTATTCGCCTTCTGAAAGTTGGTTGAATCTGTCTTCTTGAATGACATTAAGGAGCTGAGTTAGATTGCTGATTGTCTAAGTATTCATTGGTATTTCTATACTTTGTTTTGATACTTTGAATTTTGTGTAAACTATTAGGATTCATTTTTGTTGTAAAAATATTTGTAACAAACAAGCAAATGTGCAATAGGATTATGGCATTTTAGTTTAGAAAGCAGACAAAAGTTTGGACATTAGAGGAATGAACAAAAATTACAATGTACGTCTGTAACAAAATATTCTAATACGGATTTCAGTGAATCCACTACTTTCCAAATTCACTTTCCCAATTTCTCTCTCCCCCTCACCACCAAAATCAGCTATTGTCCCATGGATATTAAATAAACCCAGTTTTCATGGCACTATCTACTGAAGTCACTGCCTTTCTCCCAACTCCATATATTTTTTTGCATTGCTATAATTGTAATGTTCCTTTGGCTTCGCCAGTACTATAAACTTGAAGTTGAAGCTTCTTTGAAACAGTGGTGATTTCAAAGTTTGGAATTAAAGAGAACAAGTGAAGCCCCAGACAAAACATCAAGTCAAATCTGAAATTATAAGACTTGGAACTGTGTTTTAATCATGGATCCATTGCTTAGAAAAGAATTTATAACTATACCTGTTATAAATGTGAACTGATGTGGAGGTAGCCAAGCTTTCTAAGAATTCTATGGGGTTCTTCATGTGCTCATTAATTTCTTTTGTGACTATTCTATTCCCTTCTAGTTCTATAAAAATGGTGTTGTTGATTATGTTACCTCATTCACTCTTTCAAGCCAGACTTCAAATAGTGATATGTCAAGAAGATTCTTCTCCAAAGTATATATTTTGTTCTCTCCCTTTCTTCTGCATTCTCTTCTACCATTTGTGAATTGCATCTGATTCCCCACTAAAATAATAGTGCTATTTGTTGCTTCTCCATATTGATTGATAGTGGAAGAATGAAAAAATATAAGTTCTATTTAGAATCTTTTATTACAATATGCCTTGAATCTTAAACATAAATTTTCTCTAGCATACCCTGACATTTTTCCAAAAACCAATGCCCATGTACTCTTAATGGGCGCTTCTGGAAATTTCTTGACAGTCCAACAGAAACCTGGCAGCCTAAAGGAAGAGAAAGAGATGCATCCACAATAATGATGGTACACATCAAATCCAAGTCTTTGTATCCTCCAGATGTGCATTTCTATATTTCCCATAAATGTAATGCTGAACAGGAACTGTGAAAATTATAGTCCAACCTACTTAGAAGTAGCAATATCTTGGGGAAATATGCATTTCAAACTGGACTCCCCCATTTATTTACTTATTTATTAAATTTATATCCCACCCATCTCACTCTGCAGATGATACCACTCTAATGGCAGAAAGTGAAGAAGAACTAAAGAGCCTCTTGTTGCGGGTGAAGGAGGAGAGTGCAAAACCTGGGTTGAAACTTAACATTAAGAAAACCAAGATCATGGCATCCGGCCCTCTCAATTCCTGGCAAATAGATGGGGAAGAAATGGAGATAGTGACAGATTTTATTTTCCTGGGCTCCAAGATCACTGCAGATGGGGACTGTAGCCAAGAAATTAAAAGACGCTTGCTCCTCGGGAGGAAAGCCATGGCAAATCTAGACAGCATGCTAAAAAGCAGAGACATCACCCTGTCAACAAAAGTGCGTATAGTCAAGGCTATGGTCTTCCCAGTTGCAATGTATGGCAGTGAAATTTGGACCATAAAAAAGGCTGAGTGCCAAAGAATTGAGGCCTTTGAACTGTGGTGCTAGAGAAGACTCCTGCGAGTCCCTTGGACTGCAAGGCGAACAAACTGGTCAGTCCTAGAGGAGATCAACCCTGACTGCTCTTTAGAAGGCCAGATCCTGAAGCTAAAACTCAAATACTTTGGCCACCTAATGAGAAGGAAGGACTCACTGGAGAAGAGCCTAATGCTGGGAAAGATTGAGGGCAAGAGAAGAAGGGGACGACAGAGAATGAGGTGGCTGGATGGAGTCACTGAAGCAGTAGGCGTGAGCTTAAATGGACTCCAGAAGATGGTAGAGGACAGGAAGGCCTGGAGAAACGTTGTCCATAGGGTCGCAATGGGTCGGACACGACTTCACAGCTAACAACAACACAAAGTGACCCTGGGTGGGTTTTAGGCTGATTGGTAGTGTTCTCAGGTTAGACAAAATATAAATATAAAAGAGCCACACAGAATCTCTTTGTCGGCTCACTGTCCTTCCCCTGACACCTTATTCCGTAACTTCACTCTTTTTCTCCTTTAGAGGCTCACTGCATTTCCATGGGGACTAGAAGGAATGTTGAAGCTAACTTATTAGAACCCATCCCTGATATCCAGGGGGAGGAAAAAAATTGATCCACAAAATTTGAAAAGGAAAATCACAGGGAAGGGGACTTTTAAAACCTTTGTTTTAAATGGGTTTGATAGGAGAGTGGAGGTGGGGGTGGGAGGGAGTATTTCTATTTTCATGGTTAGCCTGGCCCTTAGAAATAGTAGGCCAGACAGGGTGAATCACACTCAAGCCTTGCTAAAACATTAACAAACTGAGCAAATTTCTGTCTTATGGAAGAGGAATGTCTTCTCCTCCCCTTGTAGAGAACAAAGCCATACATGTTCAAGCAAGGAGAACATGGGATAGAGCCCAAGGAGAAAGCTCAGCATTTGCTATGCCTGGGCTGCAAGCTAAAGCCATCACATCTCTATGTCTGCTTCAATTGGTGACGACCTGGAGAAAGAGACGGAAAGTGCTGCCAAGGTTATGCACTCATCGACTCATAGAGGCTGCCCGGCTACCTATTTGCCAATAAGACTAATCAAGCCAGACCAAATGAATTAACATTCTGGATGTCAAAACAAGGGTACTGCAATATCTGTCAGAGTGTCTTAAAAGTCTACCTTTGTAGTAGCACTCAAGTCTGAATACAAAATTCTGAGAAAATATACACATTTTTCCAACGGAAAGATACTTAAAGAATTTATTATTATTCAGCTATCTATAGACTTCGTTTACTTTTGCTCTCCTAAAGCATATAAGGATAAAAAAAATATCAACCTGGTCCTATACATTGGTCAAAGACATGTCTTATATAAGTAATTTTGCCAAAAGCTAATAGCTGAGTTTTGGGGGTTCCCCCCCCCCAAATCCCTAGCAATTCTTCTTCCTTTTGCATACTTTTTTTAGATTTAAGTGCTAGGTCTTTCTTAATTATGCCTGTTTGATAGATGGCTGTCATTTGTACTTACTTATCAAATATATAATTGAAACTCAAATGTCCAGAGATTCTATACTGTATCTTTGCACAAAAATGATATGCAACACTAAAAGTCCATAATGTTCATGGGATGCCTACCAAAGGAAAAAGGAAAGACAATTTGCAACAACTTAACCAAAATTTAATCTTAGCAAGGTAACCTCATATGCATACAGACAGGAACTTAGAGAAAGGTTTCAAACAAAGCAGTATTAACAATGACAATTACACCTCCAAGCTGGAGAAATTTAATTTTTCAAGTTTTGAGAATAAAGCAACTATTTGGCAAACTCTCCATATCCATACATATCCTACTATTGTCATGTATAAGTAGCATTATACAAAGTGCAGAAAAGAAGTAAGCCATGGTATGTCAAAGAAATAAAGGCATGAAATAAGAAAATACAGATTAATCTAATTTATATCAAAGCCATTCACTGCATTTCCCTATATTTTTGTTTCCGGGAAATTGTCCCAAACTTGCTTTTGCAAAAGGCAACTAGACTTTGTTTTCCCTTGAAGATGTTCCACTTCTCATCCAAGAAGCCTCTTTAGTTCTTTCAGGTATTTCCTGAAAATCATCCTTCTTTTCACCACATTGGCAAACTGCCTCACACATTGCTTTTTGTCTTAAAATTTTCACTTCTCTTATCAATTCCATTCCATCATGACTTTCTCGGTTTGTTCATTCCTCTCAACCCATTTACTCTTCTGTTAGGTATTTGTTTTGCGATTTGATCCTGATTCATTTCATCATTTCAATCTATTTCTTTTCACCCGGATGACTCACTTTCATATTCAATCCATATTCATTCAGCACTTACTGTATATGTTCTTGACCTTATCCTCTTGTTTTACCACACATGTTTTTAAGTAACCATTCCCATTATGTTTGTTCTGAAATATCCCACTCTTACTTCCACGTAACAAAATGAGCAGAAGCAAACTCTTATACAAAGCATTTTTTCACCTCTTTCAACATTCATTTGACTCAATAAATTACATGCCAGTAATTTCATGCCTTAGAATATGTCCATTCATTTCCCATCTTTCATAAAGAAATACCAAGAAATACAACTTTACCTACTGGCTCTAGTTTTAAAACATTTAAATACAGTTTGCAATTGTTCACTTAATTTTCTTTATCAAAAGCAACTAGGGTTTGATATTTTAATTTTTAGTTCCTCTTCTTTATATCATAAAAATAACAATCACCAAAAATCTTGGTATTTCCTATTACTATGTAACTATTACCAACACAGAGATTTCTATTTTCACATGCGCCTGTCTTATGAGGAGATATAATGAACCCAATGTCATGGTTCCGACAGATAAAACTCTTCAAAAGAACTTCAAGACGTTGCTTACCTTAAAGAATCTTTTATTTGAGAAACAAAGTATCAGCACTACATAGTCAAAACTAAAAACTAAATTCCCTTCCCCTGGATACAAAGTAACAAAGTACAATTCCCTCCTCCAATAAACAGTAATAAATCACATTCCCCAATAATAGCTTGAAATGCGGGCTTTCTCCCCAGCTCTCCAACCCGCCAAAACTCTTATCAACTCTGGGCCCAATGACCTTGGGTTCCCATGGCTGAGTTATTATTGTTATGACCAGCTGGACTCTCATCCATATTCCCCCTCCCAGCATCAACTAACTCTAAAAGCAATAGAGGAAAATGGCTGCATTTCCATCTGTTGTCAAAGTAAGAACATCCGATGTTAGCAGCGTTGACACCCTACTTTTCTATTGCAAGGACACTAGCTGAAAGAAGAAAATCATGCAACTGCAGAAAAATCACCAAAAAACTTATTAAGGAATGCACAGAAGCAATGGCATTAAATTACAAAAAAAAACCCTCCCCCCAAAGCTTTGTTTGGTTCTGTTTTTTGAAGTTTGGGAATCAAGAATAAAAAGGGAAACTCAAGGCAAGAAGAATTTCTTTTCTGAAATATTAAGCAGATGAAGTCTCACTGAAGTTTCATCTCCTTCATTTGAAAGCCATCCAATAATACATATTGCTATGTACCTTCACAAGTTTTTCTTCTGCATCTTCTTCAGGCACTCTAATGAAGAATGGGATGTTATCTTCTGAAGCTCTCTTTCTATCATTGAATAGTTCAAGTTGTCAGAAGTTGTTTTATTTGTTAGAAGGTTTAAATAGAAGCTGCATGGCCACCTGGCAGTATATCTCAATAATAGATTTCCTGCATCTGTGAGGGTTGAACTATATGACCACTGAGATCCTTTCCAAATTTCATTTCAACTGATTTTTTTTTATATTTTAGGACATCCATTTCTCTCCTTGCTCTACACTAAGAGGGAAAAATACAACCTGGGTAGATTACATGCACGCGGCCTTCCAAAAGAGCTATGAAAGAAACCTTAATCTAAACTGTATAATAATTTGTACTTTGGATGGGACATGATAGCTATATAAATATTTTCAGGTTATTCATGGGATTGCCACTTCTTGAGAATATATGCCCATTCCCCCAGAGCAGATAGGTAGGCACACTCCAGGTCCCTTTCCTTAAACTTTGTCATCTTGTGGGTCCTCGGAAAAGTAGTTTTCCATTGCCCCTGCCCTATAGAACATCCTCCCACTGGAGATCTGACAGGGTGCCACCCTTTTTACCATCTGGAGAGCACTGGGATAAGGTGAAACCCTAATGGGACAAGAATGTGATGGGCTGCATAAAAAATATGTAGTTGCAGTGCCAGGTTTTTTTTTTGTTTTTTCCCCTAGATTTTGTTTTATTGTTTTTTTTAGCTATATATTTTCTTTGAATTGTTGCACTGAAAGCTGCCGAAAGATTGTTTTTTAAGGTGGGCAGGTATACAATAATAAATAAATGCTCCTGGCTCTTCTTAAAAACAACTGTGTTCTTGCAGAAGAAGCTACTTAGTCTAGTCAACACGCTACTCAGCTACCACTAATCAAGGGTGTCAGCTAAAACAGAAAGTGGTGGGAAAACACACAACTGCTTCAGTTTCTGTAACCTGGTCTCCTCTACATGTGTGGCAGTTTAGTTCTATAAAATCCCAGCCAACATGACTTTTGGTTTTCACATTGTGGGATTTGGAGCCCAACATACCTGGAGAGCACCACGTAGGGAAAGATTTTTTTTATTTTATTTTATTTATTTTAATTCCATTTATATCCCGCCCTTCTCCGAAGACTCAGGGCGGCTTACAAGCTTAGCAGTAGCCTTCATTCTATGTATATGCCTGCTTATTAGGGCTTTCACACACACCCCAAGCGGCATTATTACAAAGTCAGCTTATTGCCCCCAACAATCTGGGTCCTCATTTTACCTACCTCGGAAGGATGGAAGGCTGAGTCAACCTTGAGCCTGGTGGGATGCGAACCTGCACTAATTGCAGGCAGCTGGTGTTACTTAAGGAGGCATTAGCCCACTGCTCCACCAAGGCTTACCCTAATTAAAATAATAACCCCAATTATAGTCAAGCCTATTTACAAAGTGCTCCAACCCCTCAGCTGCCACTTTCAAATAATGATTTTTGACAGGCTGAGATTGGGGAAAGAGTATGGGGAGAATGTGTGTTCTATGCTGGTTGAAGCATGGAGAAGCCAACAACACTCACAGCCCTGTGACAAAAGGCATAGTTTTGAATAAATGATTGGAGTATCTTAGCTTGATTTTATTTACCTGGATTTGATTTCTCAAGCTGATACCATCGGTAAAAGGCCCTTTTCTTTTGCTCACTCAGGTCTGATCCCTGTTGCAACAGCCAGTGGGAGATCCGACTCTGACTGATGCCTACATGAGAGACAAAGAGAAACATGGGAGAAGCAACCATCAGATATCTCCTTTCCATACAGCCAATTGTGTTCTTTAAATAGCAAAGCACATACTTATGCACAGATGCACTAAGCTGCTTGCAAAGAGTCTGAACAAGGCTCAGTGAATCTACCTGTCATTTAGCCTGTAATGTGAATTCCTGAAAATACCTGTTTGATTTGATGAAAGAAAACCTCAAGTTTCCAACATAAAAAGGCAAGATAGTAAAATCTAAAGACATCTCAGAAAGTGGAGAACAACTTTGAACACTGTAGAAGGGACAGTGGTCAGGAAATATGGCTTCAGAGCAGCCACTGAGAAAGCAGAGTTGTCCCTCCATCCATCAGGCATTTACAGAACAAGCTAAATAATTAATAAGCCACCAAGTTCTTTATCATAATATGTTTTTTGTCTTCTATATGCCACCAATTGAACAATACACAATTCTTTTATCTTTCTTGTTAATGTTTTACAATCCCATCTCCTAACCTTTTTGTGCTTGAAAGCACAACTCTTTTTATATTGCCATTTTTAAAATCTGCTGACAAAGCATTCCCTAGCATGAGTTAAAAACAATAATGGAATAAGGCCTTATTTTCTGAAGCTTCTCCCATATCTTTGGAGCCCTTCTCTCAAGGGCTTGTTAAAACACAAGCTTGTGCATTTCTTATGAGTTATTTAAAGCATTTCCTGTACAGGATAGTTTCAAGCGGGTATGGGCTGCAATTCTTATCCAATATATCTTCTCAAATTTTTATGGAAGATAAAATTTGTAGCAACACAACAGGCTCGAAACATGCATTGCAATTCTGTATAGCCTTATTCACAACTTTACCACTCTGCTTAGCAAGATGCATTCCTTACAAAGTGCTTTTAAAAGTGCAGCTTAAATCTTGATTGTTGCCATACTTGTGAAGGAACTGCTCAAAAGAATGCTATCAAATCTGCTTCCTCATGATTTCACCTCTTCCTTTGCCTCTGCTTTCTTTTTCTTAATGCCACTAGCTGATCACTCTGATGGACATCACAGCCAGCTTGACTGTCCTTGGTTTGGTGTTATTGATGTTGCAGAGGCCATACATTTTAAACTCAGAAATTCCTGTACTTGGAAATCTTTAATGCAGAGAAGGGTATAAGCTTTGCATCAAAGGATAATTTCTTTGATTCTTTAGTTCAGATAGCAAAAAATGGAAAAGTCCTCTACCTCTGTCAGAGGCCTGTTTGCCATTACCTGTTACCATTACCTGACTTTAAAAATAGGCTGAGAAAATTTTAACTGGAAAAGCAGAATTAAAATGTTTAAAGGAATGTAAATAAAAGATTGCAATGGGCTTGATCTGGGATCATTCGTTTCGCCGGGACCTAAAAACCTGGCTATTTGAGCTGGCCGGCCTGGACTGAGGGGTTTTTAAGGTTTTAAATTCAATTTTAAATTGTTGGGGCTATTAATTTAATTCTTTTTAAATCTGTATATTGTATCTTTTTAATTTGCCCTGTAAACCGCCCTGAGTCCTTTGGGAAAAGGGCGGTATATAAATCGAATAAAATAAATAAATAAATAAAGCAACCTTATAACTTCCTGTGATTATAAAACTTCCATGCTGAGGTCGATAAACATGCTTATGCATACCTCTCAACCTATTCTACTGCATAAAGGCTTTTAAAGAGCAATCTGAAACTGCAGATAAAAATGATTACACTTCTCCTTATAGTGGTTAGATTGCACTCTCCCCCTTCAATCAGTAATCTCATGGTTTTGCTGTCTATAGGGAAGAACACACACACTACTGTATGTTACAAAAATGCCAGCCTTTTTTTAATATAAAAAGCTTTGAGCTCTTAAGTTGAAGAGACCTAATTTTCAAATGACATTATTGTGATTAATTGCTCCGACTGCTTGCAAAGATAGGGAATGGTGGAGTGAGAGGAGGAGGAATAGGGAGTTCAAGATATGAGCTTAGAGGACATTATGAACACGTCCACCAGGAAATGGAATGACTCACTCAGCTGTTCATTTTGCACTGGTCAGAATGAGCAAAGGAGGCACACGGAACACCAGAGAGAGAACAGCAGCCAGCCACTATTTAGCGCTGGCTTGGTCCAAAATGCAGGGAGAGAAACAGCCAAACAGCCCCTTTCCCACACATACAGAGAAGGTGGGGAATATTTTCCTAGATGCCGACTTTACATTTTGCAGTGGGGGAAAAGAGGAAACTGAGAAACACATAAGGGGTTGGCACATGTGAATACATCTCAGCATATTTCCAAATAGAATAGAATAGAATATCTTTACTGTCACTGTGTAACTCACAACGAAATTAAGACTATATTATTTATTTATTTTATTTATTTTTATTCCATTTATAGTCAGTTTAACAGAACTCTACCACATTGTACCATCTTTCAGGACTACAGTTCCCATAATAAATAGCCCACATATCTGAAGGGGAAGTTCCCTTAGTCACCCCCCCCCAATCTTGAGACTGAACTGGGAGAGCTTTTTTTTGATAATGAACAGGATTCAACATTTTATAAAATTCACATTTGAGGAGACACTTTCCTTTAAAGCATATTTCAATGTTCATTTTAAATTTTACTTCCCTCTCCATTTTAAAATAGTTTTCTAAAATATCCGTTTTGCACAGAACACTTTTTGGCACTAATTACACTGAATTCCTGTACGGAACCCCTAATTCTATCTCCCACTTTCTGCTCCCAACATGTTATGCTCCAATCTGACCTCTAGAGGGAGCAAGCACTAAAGGAAGAGCCGAATGATGACTGAGTGTTCTGTGCAAGCTATTCTTAGCTGTTCATATTGTCATTTGCCTTATCTGTATATTAATAACACCATGCCAGCCTGCCACTGTCTTGTTTATCTCATTACCCAAACCCAAAAATATAGTTTCTAAAAAGAAAAACAAACGGGCAAACAAAGCTTCCAAATTACCAGTTCTATGTAGGACTTCTACATAGGATCCCTTTAGAAAGTAATCATACAATTGTTTTTTAATGTGACAAACAAGACCAACTTTGTCCCTTTTTAATTTAAATATGTTTTTATTTTATGGCTTTGGGGGCTTTTTTTCTCTATCCATTTTCTACTTTTAATCCTTCCAGGAAAGTCATCAATAAGGAATGTCTCTTTATATTTTGAATGAAAGTCTTAATAAACAAGTAAGTAAAATTCATTGGTATAGTTCATTGACATGCTTGGCACCCAAGCTGGCATCCTTAGATAGCTCCTAACCCTCCACATCCTCCCTCCTCCTAAGGCAGTTTATACTCCTCAAACTTCCTTGGAAACCCTTCTCTTATATGTTGCTGAACCTGGGGAGATAAGATCAGGAAAAGGGAGAAAGAAGATGGGATCCTGTGCTGGAAGTCAGGATGCAGATAGAGGAAGTATTTGGAAAGCAAATGGTGGGAAAGGGGAATAGTTGGATAGTATTCTAGCAGTAAGGGACGCGGTGGCTCAGTGGGTTAGGATGCTGAGCTTGTCAATCAGATGGTGGGCAGTTTGGCAGGTCGAATCCCAAGTGCCGCGTAACAGAGTGAGCGCCTGTTACTCGTCCCAGCTTCTGCCAACCTAGCAGTTCGAAAGCACGTAAAAATGCAAGTAGAAAAATAGGGACCACTACAGTGGAAAGGTAACAGCGTTCCGTGGCGTCGAGTCATGCCAGCCACATGACCACGGAGACGTCCTCAGACAAGCGCTGGCTCTTCGGCTTTGAAATGAAGATGAGCACCAGCCCAGAGTCAGAAACGACTAGCATGCATGTGCGGGGGAACCTTTACCTTTACCTTTATTCTAGCAGTGGAGAGACTCAAACGGTGCAAGGAAGAGCAGAAAAGAATTGAGGAGCCATACAAAAAGAAAGAAGAGAGTGAAGATGGCAGCAGAGAGATAGATACTATTTACTGAGGATGTGTCCTCACACAGAAATTCCATATTGCCACCAGCCTGATGCTAGAGCAGCCCAAGACTGTTCTAGGTGATTTCCCTTTTATGCTGGCTCCAGTCCCTCCTGGCCAATTCATGATCCACGGAAGAGGAGCTTCAGTGTCAACAATAATATATATATAGGCCAACAATATAGTGAACTCCAATTGGTCTTTTGCAGAAATGACTCTTTAGATCTGGCCGCTGAGTTCCTCACCTTCATGGCCATTTGTATATTGGCTGCCAGACAGACGGGACACTTCTTTTAGTGAGCTATTTTCTTCCATTTCTTATAGTTCGGTTACGGGAAACACTAACCTTGTGAAGGCTGGTATTTCCATTGCAAAGGAGAAAATAAGAATTACAGCAAAACCTTCTGAACAACTTCTCTATAATCTATGTTAGTTTTGACTAATAAAAAGGTAAAGGTAAAGGTTCCCCCACACATGCGTGCTAGTCGTTTCCGACTCTAGGGGCCAGTGCTCATCTCCGTTTCAAAGCCGAAGAGCCAGCGCTTGTCCGAGGACATCTCCATGGTTATGTGGCCGACATGACTAAGGTGCACGGAACGCTGTTCCCTTCCCACCGTAGTGGTCCCTATTTTTCTACTTGTATTTTTACGTGCTTTCGAACTGCTAGGTTGGCAGAAGCTGGGACGAGTAACAGGCGCTCACTCGGTTACGCGGCACTCGGGATTCGACCCGCCAAACTACCGACCTTCTGATCGACAAGCTCAGCATCCTAACCCACTGAGTCACCGCGTCCCTACTTTTGACTAGTAGGCAGTGACAATATGTAGCATTAAACAATTGTAGTCAAGGAGTAAAGTCTCTTCCTTTACTTCAGATGGCCCAGTGGTAGCTAGGCATGCAGTCCCTCTTACCAATATTAAGTCCCAGCTAGAAGACAGAACTATCCTCCACCATGTTATTCATGAGCAGTGACAGGTTGGCCTCAGTCATGTCTGAGGACACCTTGCTGGTAATCATGTTCATGCAGGGCTATTGGGTGAACGAACCTTTTCTGCCCTCTATAAATCTGAAGCTGAAGCAGACTTTTCCTTTTCTCAGAGTTTTTCTATGTAACAGAAAATGCTCTAGGTAGGTTTCCTGGTCAATTTCACCCTCTTTCCTCACTCTTCAGTGGTGAGAGGACAGTGAAATTAACCAGACTCAATCAGGTTTAGATGTTGAGGATTGGAGAGAATCTAGGCAGGAAAGAGCTTTCTAAAGCCTCTCCAAGGTAACTAAAGAGTTAAGTATATTTTGGCAATTTGTAAAAGGTACAGGAAAGTAGAAGTGAAAATTCTGGATGACTGGCATGGCAAGGCTTAAAATCGTGGAATGTTCCTTTAAAAAAATGTTCCAGCTTATCACCTTCTTCAGAGCCTGTCAGAATCAGCTCTGATTCATAGCAATCACTCCTTCACATTCAGGAAAAGGGACTGGTTGGTAACATAGGAAAGGAGGGGAAAGGATGGCAGAGAAGCCACCAGGCAAGAAATGGAAGTTCCATGTAATTGCTGAGGTCAAGGGCAGAACTGGAAGATCAAGAAAAATCTCTGTTGGAGCTACCTGGAACCTGTTAGATTTGCAAAAGAGATCCCAGGGTCATGATTTGCTGAAAGGTTTATCTGTCCACAATACAGTGTTGTTTATAGAACAAAGGTTTGTATCAGAGAGTCGACAGAAGGAAACCTTTTCTCTGCCCTCATCACAGAAATTATATTTTAAAATATGCAAAAGGAAACCTTGATAAGTTTGAAACATTTTGGAACAAAGTGCTCTGGACTGATAAAACAAAGACTGAACTGTTCAACCACAACCATACAAGATACACTTAGATAAAAAGAGATGAAGCATTTAAGTCAGTGAAGAAACTGGAAGACAAAAAGAGGGGTGGATCTTTCACCAAGGCAATAAAACATGCCTCCAAAGCAACCATGAACTATTTCCATGAACTACTTAAAGAAAAGAAAGATAAGGGCCTTGAAATGATCTTTGCAGTCCCCACAGTTGATTGTTATTGAAAAAGAGAAGAGACTTAAGAATATTTAATAATAATAATAATAATATAAAGTTGGAAGGGACCTTGGAGGTCATCTAGTCCAACCCCCTGCTCAGGCAGGAAACCTTATACCATTTCAGGCAAATGGCTGTCCAGTCTCTTCTTAAAAACCTCCAGTGTTGGAGCATTCACCACCTCTGGAGGCAGGTTGTTCTCAGTTAGAAGAGCTGTCCAAGGAAGAGCCTTCTCTGTGGGCGCGCTGACCCTCTGGAATGAGTTGCCTCCAGAGCTGCGGATGGCCCCTGACCTTCGGTCCTTCCGCCGTGACCTGAAGACGTGGTTGTTCCAACAAGCGGGCCTGGACTGACTACGATTTTTAATTAGGCTTTTTACTGGGTTAAATTGTTTTGTAACTTTGTATTTATTGTTTAATTCTCTTTTAAATTTTTTACTCTATGTTTTTTATTTTTTTATTGTTGTGAGCCATCCTGAATCCTCAGGGAAAAGGGCGGCATATAAATTTAATAAAATGAAATGAATGAAATGAAATGAAGAGGGGCAAAAATTCCAAAGCAAGAATACAAAGGAACTTAATGACCAAAAGTAGTACTGTATTTGGAAACTTGTTCTGCCAAAAGAGGCATTACAAAGCATTGACTAAATAGCTGTTCAAGCTTCTGCACATAACTTTCTTATTATGAATCTGCAACAAATGCACATAAATAATAAATATGCATTTAAATCTCCCGAAAGGTGTTGTGTTTAACTATGCCCCATGTACAGGAAGTGTCAGCTTCTGTTCATTTGGGTATTCACTGAAATATTAAATTTGACTAGGAATGCCTAAATGTCTACCTTCAAGTGTTTAATAATTTGAATGTAACAATAAAGCCTTCACTTCTGAAAACAGTCTGCTTATTATTTACTTACGTGATTGGCACATAGGAAATGAGGGCACTAATTATGGCCCAACTGAACATTATCTTCTTCTAAACAGCAAGGAACACACATTAAAAATATTCTACACACTTATATCACAAGTTCAAAGAGCAATGTATAACCAAAATAAGCTACAAGGTTTCAAAAGTGAAAGTTTCAAAGATTATCTGAGTACTATGCATTTTTGCAGAAATCACTACATTGTGATATATTACTACATTGTGTGAGGAAGATCAGTTGCAACTACCATTTCCAGGCACAGAAATACTGTTAGCCTATTACAGGCCAATCTTCTGAATCTTAGACTGAATTCCAGGGATGAGGAATCTATGGTCCTCCAATTGATGGTGAATAACAATTCCTAGCAGCTAAAGCAAGGATTATTATGGAAGATGCTGGGAGAGGCAATTGACTAAAGTCTGGTGGATTATAGATTCTCTTGAGTTACGACTACAATTGACCCCAAAATTACTGTTGTTAAGTGAGATATCTGTTAAGTGAGAATTGCCCTATTTTACCACCTTTCTTACCACAGTTGTTAAGTGAATCACTGCAACTGGTAAATTATTAACCCGGTTGTTAAGTGAATCTGGCTTCCCCATTGATTCTGCTTGTCAGAAGGTGGCAAAAAATGTTCACATAACCTTGGGACACAGCAATGGTCGTAAGTGTGAACCAGATGCCAAGCATCTGAATTTTGATCACATGATCATGGAGATGCTACAAAAGTTGTAACTGTGAAAAACGGGCATAAGTCACTTTTTGTTATAACTTTGAATGGTCACTAAATGAACCATTGTAAGTTGAGGACTACCTGTATTTATCTCTTTCATTGTCTGCATTTAGTTTTGGGAGCCCTATGACCTAGTTGGGCGAGTTTTCCTATGTGTTACGCTACGTTATGGATTTTAATCAGTGGAACAACCTGCCTCCATAAGTTGTGAATGCTCCAACACTGGAAGTTTTTAAGAAGAGACTGGACAGCCATTTGTCTGAAATGCTATAGGGCTTCCTGCCTGAGCAGGGGGTTGGACTAGATGACCTCCAAGGTCCCTTCCAACTCTATGATGATGATGATGATGATGATGATGATGATGATGATGATGATGATGATGCAAGGCTGGAATATAAAGGATTTTAAGTAAACAAACATAATCCATTAAAATGCAATAGTATCCCTTGCTGTAACAGAAGCAGTTCAGGATTAGCAGGCCTCTTTCTCCTGGCTGCAAGACCATAGAATCTTCCTACTGGAACAAGCTATTGTTTTCTGTAACATTTTATATGTTAATGAGAGATTTGGAAGAAATAAAAGTGAAGAAATTGAAGTAAAGGAAATCAGTACAATCCTCAACTATTTTGAAAAAGGAAATTTGAAATTCACAACTGTTCATAAGTAATTATCTCTTAACAACTTCTTGTCTTCACAAGGCATATATCATGTACATTATACATATGTCTACATACCTGACCCATAGCTATGAACTTATTTCTGTGTCCTACAGATGTTAATTCTTAATTCTGTAAGGTTTAAAGCATGCAATTTCTCTTTAAAATCTTCCCCAGCTCCTCCAAAAATGAACAATTGGGACAATTTTTTGGCCTCTCTGGGCCGTAAAAGGAATGCTGATGGGTCATATTCAATATAAGCCTAGCTATGTTAACCACTGATGTTTAGGGAGTCATTCTAATAAGGTAGCAGACTGCCTATAGATAATCCTCGACTTACACAATTGGGATGGAATTTCAAGCAATGCAGTCATTAAGCAAGTCATCACATAGCCAGACATGATTTTGTGACTACTTTCACCTCAGTTGTTAAATGCATCACACAGTTGTTAAGTGGCTCATGTAGTTAAATGAATCTGACTTTGAAGATGGATTATAAGTTATTTTTTCCCAAGGCCATTGTAACTCTGGACCATTATTAAAGGAACAGTCATCAAAATTCTAAGCTCAGAAGGCAGAAACAATCTCATTCCAATCTCTCCAACTACTAGTCACCAAAGAAAGCTCTCTGACTTGTTTTACAGTATGTCAGCTTTTGAACTAACCACGCAACAAAATCAAGCAAAGGCAACTAGAGATAATTCTTGGATTACACCTTCTTCTGAGATTCCTCAAAATATAAACACTATCAATAGCAAAATAAGTGATGGACTTACTAATTGGATGTAGACCAATTAGTAGACCAGTATCACCTACATTAATTGGGAGAGGTTTTTCTAGCACTGCTACTTTTAAATTAGATGTACAGGAAATTGAACTGGATTTTAAATCTGAATTTAAAACATGTACTCAACTAAGTAATGCCCCTGATGCACTGAATTGTTCTCTCCTCTTCCTGAATTTTTGAACTAATTAAAAATAATTATTTCAACAATGTGTTTTTATAAATGGCTACCAGTTAATTTAAAGAGTAAGGAATCTCCACTTGGAGAACCAAGTTTCACATAGTAAGAATGTTGTATTAAGACTGAGAATATCCAAATTCCTGCAAGGTCAGGAAGCTTATGAGGTTCATTTTAGATAGTCATTATGTCAGCCTAGTTTAGATAGGAATTATGACAAAAATGGGGTGCAAGAGAGAACTATGTATGCTAGCTTAAAATCCTAGAATAAAAGATGGAATATAAATATACTTATAAAATTACTACTTGTGTCTGTATATTGTATTTGTATAGCATCTTTATTATATGATTATTACAAACAGAGCAAGTTGCCAGGTAAGAACACACTTGTTTAAGGCTGCAACCTACTGTAGCAAAATTTAAGTTAAATAGATAATGATTAAAGTTAAATGCACAATAGTTCAAGTTCATTACACAATACTCACTTACACAGTATTATTATACAATAATACTGTTCTGGTTAAATACAAATTCAACTTAAGGACAGACCTTGGGAACAGAACTCATTCTTAAACAGTGGATTATTTGTAAAAGGTAAGCAATGAGAAACCAAGAATGTGCGGGAGTAGTATTACCCACATAGCTTAAGTAGAAAGGTCAAATTATGGATGTAATATACCAAGTATAATTAAAAAACTTTTCCAGGTAAATATCCTGAGAACTGAAGTAGTGTCTTCCTTAAATCAGCTAGTCCAAAGGTTGCATTTTTTTGCACTGAAACAAGATTGCCATGTGTGATTTTTAGAATTTTTTTAAAAAAGCCATTTCAAAAGCACTTGATACTCATTACAATATTATAGGGGGGAAATCCTGCTAGCATGAGCCATTGAAGCTGAGGAAAAATTAGGCAGGATGAGAGAAGCAGAATAAAAACACTGATTCACTGAGGAAGTTTCATGACATGTATGACAATGGATATTAAATCAAAGGCATATATTATATCTACCCTGACAGATAGGTACTGCAATGCAGAAAGCCACGCAATACGCCAACACCTGCACTAGCCAGCAAATGAGCAAGATGATGTAGCAACACTTCAGAATAGAAAAGGGGACATTTTCAAGCTCTTACCTGTAACCTGTGCAACAACTGCTTGCGAAATCCTCCGGTTGGCCAGGAAGGCTTTGATTTCCTCTTTTATCACGCTGCTGTCCCTCCTATCAAAATGAGTGGGGTTGGAAAAATAAAAAGAGAAGAGAAAGAGAGAGAGAGAGAGAGAAAGAGGACCAAAGTAGAATTTGAAGATGCATTTGTGGAGGATGGTGGGGAGGGGGTTGATATATTGCCCTTGCCAGCAGACATTTCTTTTAATCAGTGTCACTGGTGGATCAAAGCATACAAGGAAAATGGATGACTCACAGTCTGTATAAATTCATGCAAGCCATATGGAATGTACAAAGTTTCATTACAGGGGATGCATAAATCTCTGCAACTAACATTTTGGGGGTGGGAGGAGTGGAAATGGCAGCAGTAACGATTTCTATCATTAAATGAGACTCCCACAAAGGAAATATTGCTAAAAGGAGAGAGATCAGAGCAAACCATGTTGACACCTAGATTTAAGAACCAGATAGTGTACCTGAAGCAAATTGCCACAATTATTAAGGCAGAGGTTACTTTGTTTTATTTATTACATTTATTAGAAGTAGGTACAATTTGAATGTTTCTGATGTTACATATAGTGATTCTACCCCATCTTCCACTTGGTGTGGAATGCCTAAAGCTGTTATGTATGAAATAAGATTATTATTCTGTCCAGCCCAAATCAACTTCACAGTAGTTCTCCAGGTATTCCAATAATGAAATTTCCACCTCTGTTTAACTAAGATATTCTTTATTTTGGTGTGGAGATCTGTGGCATTGCAATCAGCATTTTCCTATAACCAACATACGTGCATCACTTGGTGAACGGTGTCCCTGAAATTCACTAAGGGGAACTAAAGAGTATGCGTTGCACACATCAGTGCAAAACTGAACTTAAAGCTGATCTGTATGCATGGGCGTCTGTAGGAGTAAGAAGCAAAAGGGAGCAAGAAATTCCACAGACAGAATTGGCTATTTTGTAATTACTCCTCATAAATCTATCTGCACTAGTCTATTAAATCTACCCTAATTATCACTGTAAAAATGCTAGTTTCATAGTGAAACAATAATTAGAATGGATTTGCGAGAATGGACACCGGGTAGAAAACATGCTTTGCTGAGTAATAAACAGAAGAGGTAACAGGCTGAAAGTTTAGTAACTGATATGGTGAAGCAGCCAATAGATATATAAATCTGCTGTTCCAACATTTCACGGCCAAAGAGTAGAAATCATATCCATAGCTCTGTGCACATCAGAATTCTTTAAATTTCCATTCTTTATAACTGAGTAAAAACCATACTTCAGTAGTGCTTTCAGTTGTCTTAAAAGTAATTCTAAATTTGAGTGTTATCTTCCTCAATTCTTTGTTTCTTTTTATTCTGGCAAAATCAGATAAACCATGTAAAATACATTTTAAAGTACATAAATATGATAATCTGGATAATATATATATATATATATATATATATATATATATATATATATATATATATATATATATATATATGTGTGTGTGTGTGTATGTATGTATGTATGTATGTGTGTTTGTGTGTGTGTGTGTGTGTGTGTGTGTGTGTGTATGTGTAAATTTTTTAGATTGCTAACAAAGAATTAAAGAATTAAAGGGATGTGGTAGTGGCTGCCACACACTTCTCCCAGAAGAACGAAGCTGAAGCCACCAGCCTGAGGATGACGGAAAAGCCCACATTCAGTCCTGGCTTATATTCTGCTGAACTACACAAAGCAACTGTCTTCCAAGCCCAGTGCTTGGAATCAGAATTCTATTTTGAAGTATCTATTTTCTTCATTAAACCAAAAAAGATCCCCACAACAGCTTTTCTTGACCTATTCTAATAGAGGATGCTTGAAAGCCACTAGGTTGAGGAAACTGTTATGCTTGAGCCTTTCTGCACCTAAGCAATGCATTCAAGAGTTTAAATGACCAGGTGCCATGTCAGAAGTGTCACTCATTGGTAGTTTCACCAAGTCAGTTTTTGCATTAGATAATCATCCAAATCCAAACTAAGGCTGTGAAGAATGCACCAAATGAATAAAGATCTAAGATCTCCCTTCAACTGGCTAAGACAATTAAGTTTTGATCTGGGAAAATAAACAAAGCAATTCAAAACTATCCAACGCTCTGAAGTGTTTTTGCAGAGAACAGGGGAAAAAAGAAGCTGGGAATGAGTAATTTTTGATCCATAATATACAACTTTGCCTACCTCATCAATTCTTCTACTTTATCATCTACATCCAAGTCCTCCTCAGAGGCTTCAAAGCTATATGACCTTTGAGCCATGCTATTTGCCAGAGGGTAACGTGTAGGTGACATCTTCCCATTGAAGGCAGACAACCTCTCGTTACTCTCCCTCCCATTTTGATTGGTAGTGCAAGGTTGTGGGGAAGTATCATAACTGTTGCTAGGAGATGGGGACATCCCAGAATGCTGGGTCTGTGTGGAAGCTGTGGCTGTAGAGGAAGACGCTGGAACATTGTTGGTGCTGTTACTACAGGATCCACTCCCATAGGCAGAGCGCCGCCCAAACTTGTCACTGTGTTCCTGGTCAAGACGGTCAAAGGTTTCCAAAGCATGGAGGATTTCGTGCCGTGTCATACCAGTACGCCGCAGGCGTTGAAGTAGATCTATTTGCTCTATGGTAAATCTGGGTTCATCAGTGTAGTGAAACATGGTTTCCAGCAGACTGGGGGGAAAAAGATGAGAAACGTATTTGATTTAAGCACGTCCAACTAAATGTAGGTGCAGTTTCCTCTCCCCAGCATATAAACACTATCAGCCACTGTACTCTGATAAGGCACAAAGATATTCTACCCACTCTTCAGAATGAGCCTCATGGCAGGCATATTTATTATTCAATAACTGATTGTTTTAAAAATTAAAGTTTCTCTTTTTCTATCATATTTTCTTATTCCTGTTTTTCCACTCCAGGAAGCCCATATCTCCATGATAGCATAACTGTTGCTCATAGGATGCCTTAGTGTAAATCTGTTCAATCACCCTAATAAGCCTAGGTCCCTAGGAAATACAGAAAATGAACAAATAAATAAAATCAATATATAAAATCTTGCATCTGAAATCCTAGAGAGCTACTGACAAATTAGACAATACTAAGCAAGCTGGATCAGAGATTTGATTGTATTATTCTGTCCCCATCCTTTTTTATGTCTGTTTATTTAGGATTATAAGCCTACAGGCACACATTTGTCATTGTTAATTGTACATTTCATAGTGTACATTAGATTTTAGTTTAGTTTTTTGAAATCAATGATTATCAATAGAAAGTCTGACCCTTTTTTTAAGCAAGTTCCCACATCAATACAGTAACCTGATTTTGCAACTCCCCACAATTTCAGAAACAATGTTGTTTTATTTATATTAGCATTTATGTCAATTTTCCACCCAAAGGCCTTCAGAATAAATATTAAAATTAATCAATAAAATATACATTTTTTAAAAGAAAGAAATGTGCCCAGCAGCAGAAAAAAACATCATGAAATTACAAGTAAAGCAATAATCCAATATACTGGGAGAAAAAAATCATTCAAACTTGGACTTATTAATAGAATAGAAGATGCGATAGTAATAGAAAGAAAACTATAAAAAGCATATCTTGCAAAAGCTATGGACAGAGAGATAGAATTCTATCTTCCTTCCTTAAAAAACGGGGGGGGGACCTCTGTTTTTTAATCTCAAGGCCTTTTTTGTGTACTATTTTTTAAGATTGAAAAAAACATGAAATAAATTTTAAATAGCATATTAATCATACCATACTGTATTTGGAATCATTGACACAAAGTCAAGAAATAAATAAAAATGTGAAAAAATAAATGTCTGAAAGTTTTAAAAAACAGGTGATCGTAGAATTTCAAATTCAACAATGACATTAATATGACAAAATGTATTTTTTGACCATTGGAGATCTCTCTCTCTCTCTCACCCTCCCTCCCTCTCTCTCTCTCTCTCTAATATTTCTCTTGGTCCTACATACCCTCCTAGTTATTCTTTAAAAAATGAAAATGGTGGATGCTTGAAAGAATAATTTTCTTACCCAGAAAAAAATATATAATTTGAGGTGGCAAAGAGATTCTCACTGAATTAATAAGAGGAGAAAGAGGAAGAAACAAGACTTCCCAGTTCTGGTAAAAGGGTGTTTGTTAATTAGGCAGCCATTTGGTGAATAAAGACATCCTACTCGTGGCAGCCATTTTTTGAGCATTCAACAGTTCTCTAATTTCCAAACATGTCTGTTGTTCTAAAAGGACTATCTATCTCCATCCTAATGACTATAACAGTACAAAGCACTTATAGTTTGGGGTGGAATTTCTCCTTTTGTCTGTTACATCAACTACAATTGAACTGGTTTTTAGAAAAGAAATTAAGAATTTGAAGAATCACTACAAGGATGGAAAGTACTATCTCAGCTGATTTCATATAAAGATGCTCATTATCTTACACCATTTTTCTGGACATAACTAATGGCCAATATAGCTTAAAGGAGTCTTCCACTGTGAGGCCGAGCCTAAGACTACATGACAAGTACTCTACTTATGGTGTCACAACTCTCTCACAAATACATAACAGTACTCATAAGTGGAAATAAATCCCTATAGCTTACTGGAGAAACAACTGTTTCATCCTTTCCAACAATATCAGAATAAAAATATATATTGTCATAAATTCTGGCGGACTTTTAAATTGGAACAAATAATTTTCATATAGGAAAAGATGAAACATTTTTTAAAAAATCCATTTCTCAATCCTTAAAAAGTCTGATAGTTACAAGTGTATTAATCAACCAAGGAGCGTCCTCTCCTTTCTTGCAAATCAAAAACCCACTCTAAGGAAACATGATAGCCCTTCCAAAATTTCCCACTATGTAAATCCACAAAATGACATTCTATTTCTATGTTCTGATACAAAACCCCAGAATTTTTGTGAACACCACTTTAAACAATATCATATCAACTAGATTCTGTATAATTTGTGATTTATTCCAATAGACCAATAAGCCAAATAACAAAACAGCAATAATGGGTAATGGAACACACAGGAAACAACCTCAAACTTAATTAAAATAACGTAATGACTAGTAAAGGACAGAAGAAATTACAAAAATACCAGAATTCAGATGTTTCACATTTTTTGTTTATTTTATATATGATTCAAAATATACCTTATAGAAAAAGAATTGTATACTTGTGGACAGAATTTTTTAAAAAAATCCCACTTCACCAATACAACCTTTATAGATAGGAACTTTGTCAGCAACCAAAGAAATGAGTTGGCAAGCAGGCACTTTGCTGTTCCCGGGTACCATGCTGAAGTTGTGGGGTTAATTCATTCATTTTGAAAATGGAACATTAAAAGTAAAAGTATGGAATGGATTGATGCTTTTTTGACAATTGCCATTAAGTGCAAGTAACTGAAATGGAAATTTGAAGCTTGACAGAATCTGCACTGGTATACCACTAGTTAAATTAAAAAGCAGGTTATAGTGCTTATATTACAGAAGCAGGAAAAAACAGAGAACTATAAATCATGTTTACAAAAGTGATCTGTTCAATTGAGTATTACGATAATTACATTTGGATAAACAAACACATTTTTGATATACACAGCTATTTTTTACTTTTGTAATTTGTAAAAATAAAAGAGTGAATTGATGCCAGAGACTTTGTGAATTTTGACAGTGACTAGCAGCAAAGCTCAGCCACAATTTTTGGATAATCAGACTTAATATCTGCTAGGGGAAAAAATGTTCCATAACTATGTAACACTTCAGATTCAAAAGCAAAAAGATGGCATTTGTTTGCAATAACTTAAACAAAATCTGTCCTGTCCTGAGATTATGCATGCTGCTGCTGCTGCTGCTGCTTCTACAAGGAGCAACTAGATATTTCCAAAAAATACACAACTGCTTTAAGAAATAGCAGACATTCCTGAAGCACTTATCCATCTTTGAATCCAATGTGCTTGCATAGTCCTAAAATGTTCCATTGTAGAAACCAAAGAAATAATAGATTGCAGTCCTTAATACACTTACTCTAAGTTATTTCTTTTGAAAAACATGCATAGGACTACATGAAGATGCTGATTCTTAATGACTATTTTAGGAGGAGAGAAATCTATTACCATTTCCCAATGATCCAATTTCGGACGATGTGTGTAAATACTATGTATCTGTGTTACAGATACAGAATTAGTTGTTTCTTTCACCTGTGTTGACATGAACTTATTCTGCATTCTGTGCAACTGTTTTTAACAAGGTTGACTGACTCTCTCTCTCTCTCTTCTCTCTCTCTCTCTCTCTCTCTCTCTCTCACACACACACACACACACACACACACACACACACACACACACACAGAGAGCATTTTTCAAGCCACAGAGGAATCCCAGTTTTTAATGATGTCCTACTCTTTTGAAGCACTCAGAAATTCAAGAAGAAAATTGCATGGTGGAGATAGAAGAGAACACTCTTCTCAGCAATGCCTTACCTTAAACTGACAGCAATTTTACTTGTAAACTGCATGCAAATCCCTAATGTAAAGGTGTCCTGTGTTTAACAAGCCAATTTACGAGGCAATTCTGCAACCAGACATTTAAGAATAATGTGATGCTCCTTGTTAATTAAGGGACATGCATCCCCATTAGCAGTTTATCACTACATAATGTTTGAAGCCCTTCTAATTCGCTACAACTCCTTTAATTGTATTACTTTAATTTGTTTCTTATGGGAGAAGGGTGAACTGTTTTTTTCTTTGCAGGAATCAGCCCATTAAAAAAAGAAAAAGCAGGATCTGGTTGTTTGTTTGTTTGTTTTTTATTTAATAAGCAAAAAGCAGAACACTTCAGATTTGCAAAATGCAGGCAGCACACAAAACCACGCACTTTCCGGTCTGTGAAAAAACCTTTCTCCAGGCAACTGGTCCTTGGTGCCCAAAAAGTTGGGGACCTCTAATTTAGCCCACTCTTCATTGTTAAAAAGAAATCCCAAGACAATTTCAAGTAATCCAGTCTAAGTAAGCAGGATAGAAAGAGTATTGACACTTTTCCTCTTTGGTGCTGGAGAAGGCTCCTAAGAACACCATGCTCAGCCAAGAAAACAAACGAATAGTAGATCATCAAAAATAATCAATCCAGAGTTCTCACTTGAGACACAAGTAGCCACTTAAGGACATATTATGTGAAGATCTCGCTCTCCAGAAAAGGCTCTAATGTTGGAAAAAGTGGAAAGACGGGATGAAAAGGATAGTCAATAGCAAGGTGGATAGATTCAGTTACACTTTTGGAAGACCTGAAGGATCAGGTTAGGGACAGAATGTCATGGAGAAAATCTACCTATGTGGGCACTAAGACTCAATACCAATTTAAGTCAGTACAGTATATGTTGCTGTAGACCAGGGTTGTCAAACTCGCAACGTCACGTGATATGTTGCGATGTATCGTGACTTTTTTTCCATTGCCGGCAATGGGGTGGGCGCAGTTTTGCCATGATATGTCCGGCCCATGGGCTGGCAGTTTGACACCCCTGCTGTAGACAAGTATAGCAGAACAGTAGCAGGAGGCTACCACTGCTCTTCTGTCCTGTGTGTTGGCTTCCAGGAGATGTCAACTTGGCCACTATGAGAAGCTGTTTTAGTTTCAACAAAGTGGTTGAATTTATTCTTAATCTTGATTCATTCCCAGGTGATTAACCCTTCTAAAGAAGGTTCCTGTGCCAGAGGATTGTTGCAAGCGCCTCTATCAGAGGAATTCAGAGAACAGGTTTACATTAAATAGCCATAGGAGTATTGCTGTTTTTAAAGGAGATGTTTACATCCTCTTGTTAACTTTCCTCCCCTCAGCCCACTTTGATGTTTAGACACTAGTCTCTTCTCACAGCTGTTCAGCCCTAGCAACATTCAGGCTTAAACTGTGAAGCAAACCAGGTCTGCCCAGCTACCTCTCCAAAATGTTCTGTTTAGGCATGCAAAGCAGGGTGCTACAAATGCAGAAATCAGTTGTACACTTTTGATCAAAGCAATGACAGTTAATAAGAACAGCCTGAGACACCTGAAAAGAAATCCAGGATAATCAAATGCTCACCAACAAACAACTTGTACAACTCAAGGCAAGAATGAAATAGCAATAGAATAATAGAATGGAAGAGGCATTCTTCTGTCTTGAAGTCCTTCAGCTACTAGTACAAGTGGGACTTTGTGTTGCATAATACTATTTTGACAGGCAGAAGTTGATTTCATATTTCACATCAGATTCTGTCCTGAACTAATAACAATTTAAAATCCACTTTGTTTGGGCTTTCAAAATCTGTCATTGACACACTATTACTCAGAGTTGTTTGTATCCTTCATGGCACTTCCACATGGCTACTGACCTCACCCTCTTACATTTTTTGCAGTAGGGTTGAATTGCCACTAGAGTGTTCTTACTACTCGTTTCCATCCTTCTGAGTTGACCAGTACCTACCCAGGCTTGCCAGTTGGAGGGTACAAAAAGGGCAACAAGTCAGAAAACTTATTCTTCCTTGGACACATTTGCTTTTTTTGGGGGGATGGGGGGTGGAATACAGAGAACCCAATCAGAGATTGTGCAGGATAGGAGAGAAGCTATGTTATGGAAGGAAGGGGTGGGGAATTTGTAAAGGTTGGCTATAGGAGGGGGAGAGAAAACCCAGAAGCCAGGACAAGGCTGGGATACCCATCAAATGGGAAGTAGAAGAATTGCAGTTCAAAGAAATGTGACAAAACTAACTTCATAGTCAGCAATTTTGGAAGGCCAATACAAAAAAGTCCCCTATGTATCCTGTGTTCAAAGGACCATTGAAACTACCGCTCATGTCCTATTATATTGTACACTCTATAAGGATCCTAGGATCTACCTTATAACTCCTTACCTGACAAAAAACCCCGAGAAATACTGATCTTTTGTATGCTTAGTTGTTGTCAAATCAATATGATTCAGTCTCCTTGAACATAGCCAAATTTTGTATATTCAGACAGATTTTGATTGCTCATTGATGAAGCCACCATTAATTATACTTTATCCTGTTTTGTTTACTCATTTTTATTTTAATGTGGCTTTATCCATAATTCTGATCTGTGACTGTAATAAAAATTCTCTCTCATTGCCTTTACTGTTTGGTTTTAAAGCAGGAGCTCTAGTTAAGATCCAAGAAATAATGGAGAAATGTAGTATAAGCATTGAGTTTGGATCACGGGTGTCAAACTCGATCGCATCATGACTTTTTTTTCCTTTGTGAAGTGGGCGTGGGCGGGGCCTGTGCATGACGCATCTGGCCTGTGGGCTGCCAGTCTGACAGGTTTAGATTGTGCCAGTATGTGGAAGAGGCTTTTATTCTTAACTGAATAAACAAATCTTGATTTAGTACAGTTATCTACATTGGTTTTCCATACTAGCAATGTCTATGGAGGTTCTCAATCATCAAGGTCACAGTTGTCCTAAAGGTGCTTTTCAAAAGGCAACTGGACTTTCTTGGTTTTTTACTTCAGTGAACTGAAGAAGCTTCTTGGATTAGAAGCACATTTTGAAGGAAAAAACCCAAGAAGATCTACTTGCCTTTGAGATATACTAGCAATGTTATAATATGGTATCTCTCCTCTGGAAGTGAAACTCTGCCTATAATTATAATTGATTAAGACACAAAGCTGCAGGAAGCCACTCCATAGTCTTGGGTCTTGATCATCCCTTCAGACATCATGCAAAACCATGGTCCTAACTTCAATGCAATGGGATGTCTCTATTTAGTGCACAGCCACTGAATGTCTCCAGTGCAGAAATTCTTCAGTTATGTAAATCCACATCAAGGTGCTTAGTGTTGCTACAGACTTCTCCTCCCACCTCAAAAAGCTAGTCCTTCCAGATATGTTGGAAATACAGAACCCAGAATTCCTAATGACAATAGTCTGGGAAAGAGTGGAACAGAGCAAAACGTTTGAGAGGAGGGCACTGCTACATTATTTTTTTAATACAATATACTTAACTGTTTAAAAACAAAACTCTGGTTAAAATGTATTTCTTCCACCCATTGATCATAAGTATCTATAAAAGCTGACAGTGGCAAAATAGGATTTTTCCCTTAACATCCAAAAAAAAAATACCTTCATGCTGAGGTTTCTAAAAACAAAATGCTTACATCATCTGAAAACAAAACAAAAATTCCCTTCAATGCCTCATAAATACTGCTTTTATACATATATGCTTTTCAAGAACCAAGGAAGTAGCTAATCAGCTCCCAAAGCCTCATATCATGACAAAATGAACTTCGAAGTCTCTGCCAAGTTGTGACATGCCAGTTGATTCTCATGAATGAGGGCTCTTTGGTCAATCCCACAACAATTTAGGTCTCTTGAGGAAGGGGATGCTTCAACCAAGAGACTAAGTCCTACTCGTAGTTTTCAACTTCATGCGTTCATGTTGTTCATATGTAAAGTCATGAAATGCCCAGAGATTCGAATGGCATGCATATCCATGAAAGAGGGAAAAACACAGGGAAAGTGCTAAGCAGTTTGTTAATGGTTTCATGGAGTATATTTTTAGGGTTCACCTATCCATTCTTTGTTTGACTCATGAAACCTAGAGTAAAATTGTCTTAAATCTAAAAGAGCACACACGATGCCTTTCAAAGCAGTAAATGGTGTATAAATAGGACAGATTATAAATAGTAATTTGCAGACATTTTATATCCTAGGAACCCTTTTTCCTTAGTCTGACTAGGTGAGGGTCCCCTCTACCACAAAACTCCACTGAAGAAGAATCTTCGATACGCCCCAAGGTATTCTGGATTCACATAAAGCAGCAACCAACAAACAAGTTTCACCATTGCCACAGGTGGAATTAGAATTACATAATGAAAGGTTCGCGTCCCACCAGGCTCAAGGTTGACTCAGCCTTCCATCCTTCCGAGGTAGGTAAAATGAGGACCCAGATTGTTGGGGGCAATTAAGCTGACTTTGTAATAATGCCGCTTGGGGGCTGTGTGAAAGCCCTAATAGGCAGGCATATACATAGAATGAAGGCTACTGCTAAGTTTGTAAGCCGCCCTGAGTCTTCGGAGAAGGGCGGGATATAAATGGAATAAAATAAATAAAAATAAATAAAAAATTGCCAGATTCAACCTCCAGCACCTTCTTTTTTAAAAAGCAGGGAGTAGATCAGTGGAGAAACTCATTCCCTGGCTAATAATTGAAGCCAAAAATATACTACCTTTGCCATTCTAATGCCCTATCATAAATAATAACTGGGGATGTGAGAAATCATTGTCTAGTACATTAGCAGGGCAATAAGTAGGGGAAGGCAGGCCGTTTAGGCAAGTTGAACAAATGATCTGACCTGGAGTAATTTTCTAAGAATAAAGAGGAAGGGGGAAAAAATCAGGCAAAATTAATAATTCCTGTCTCTGATTGCTTTATCCATTTCTTAATGATCTGCCAGGAGAAATAATCAGCATAAGAAAACAGTTTTTTCTTGTTTGCACAGGTGTGTATTGCATTTTCAAGAAAACAGGTTAGAATTGGACTGCTGGAACTAATCATCTAGATTTGAAAACCTCAGAGCCTTCTTCTGGTATAGAAGAAACTTGCAGCCTGTGGAACTCATCCTTATAACTAACAGGCACTATGAAATCTTTGGATTGGGCAAAGTCTGAATAGTGAAAGCCAAATGCTCTGCCTTTGCTATTCAATTAAGTGGTAACCTCAGCTTTTGCTCTGCAAGAAACATAAACCTTCCTTGACTCCCCTGATCACAGCAAGGGAAAAAATGACTGACAAATTCACATTCGAGACTGCACTGTATTTCTAGGGCATGTTTCAATGTGTAACTTAGTTGGGCTAAGAAAGAACAGAACTTTTAAGAGCTGAGACTGATCAATGGCTACTTTCTTAGTTTATAGCCTAGCAGAGATTTGAATACACAGTACTGCAGATCCAAATAAAACCCTTTCCTTTTAATCTCCCTGCACTATAAACACATGAAATGTTTATTACTTAAGAGCTATTCAGTCAAAATCCTTGTTTTTATGTCTGTGAATCACAATGTAGAAATGTGTAGAAATGCAACACAAATATTGTAGGCTGCATGTGTAGAATTGCTCTAGTTGAAATTCAACTCCTTTTTGAACCATTTTTAAGCCATCTGTAAAATGGAAATATTTATAACAAACAAATGTAGGTCATTCACAAAACAAGCTTCTCCCAAAATTTCATATTGAAAAATCATATAAATTTAACAACCAACATAAGTGAGATTGTCCTCTCTAGGCTATCTGGAAAATATTTCCTGTAACCTTTAATTACTGGCCTAGTGGCTAGGATATATGTATGTTGTAGGAATATTTATAAAGCTTACCAAAATCGCTGTCACACTACCTCATTTCTGAAGTAAAATACGAACCACACCATCAGCATGAAAGAGCATGAAAAGTAAAACCCATATTCCTCTTGTGGCTTCCTAGGTCAGCCTATCCTAACCTGATGCTCTTTGATGTATTAGACTAGACGTACCATTATTACCAGCCAACAGGAAATCCTTAATTCAGCAGAAGTCTGCAAACCTAACAGACTTACTAGCTCTCAAGCTTTTGACTACAGACAAATAAAAAATAGTTCATGTTGTACTTACACCACTGGAAAGGTTCTCAGCATAATTTACATGGGGAGAGGAAGGTCAGAAAGCCTCTTGGAGGTCTTCAGTATTTGTTATCATTCTGAAACAAATAAGAAGGTGGTGATTTAATTTTTTACACAATTTTTTAGAAGTTATTTTTCATATTATTGCACACATCAAAACAAATACCTCACAAGCAAGCAATCATTATTTCATCTTCTAGCAAAACTCCCATAAAGCCAGAATCTGTCTTAAAATAGAAAGGACTCTGATGGGTAGGAGGGTCTTTTTGAAATATTTTATAGTGTCTCACAACGTAAATGCATCTGGACATGAGGGGTTGCAAAGCTGTAATTATTGAATAAAACACAGAAGTAAAATACCAGTTGCTCAGAAAGATGTATACAGTAGGTTTAGAATGACAAATCAACATAAGTTGATAACATGACTTGAGGTGCACAAAACTATGTCATTTTAAATTTGTTTTGCATCACTTAGAGAAACCAGACATATCTCACTTCAAAACTGTTAATGCTTTATTTGACTGTGCTATTTTGGGTACCCACAGGTACTGATCTCTGAAAGATCCAGAGAAATCTACAACAGTGATTAAACAGGGCAGAAATAAGACATCACAAGCATAGAATGGGAAGATTGGGCATATCAGATCTAGAGGGGGGAAAAATAATGATGGTACATTTTAACAATTCTCCAATATTTGCAGAAAAATGGCAAAAAGGACTGTTTTTCTGATCACCTAAGAAGTTAGTAAGAAAGATGAACAAGATTTGTAACAAACATTCTGCAAAGATATCTAAATTTCTAGGGACATTGAACAGACACAACAGCTTTCTACCTTGACTTTGACTAGACTGGAATAATTTTTTTCAAGGGACCACTAGAAGAGCTCATGCTGGATTTTTTTTTTATTTCTAGAGCAGACATGTCAAACACAAGGCCCGGGGGCCAGATCAGGCCCGCGAAGTGGTTTCATGTGGCCCACGAAGCCATCCTGGAAACAGTGAGGGAACGGCCCCCACTGCCTTGGCCCTGGCCCAGAGACCCTCCTCCTGCCAGAGACCCTCAGAACTCTCCCACTCCTGCCCAGGCCCCCATAGGCACCCTTGATGCGAACGATGTAGAGCTGGCCACGCCCACCCAGTAGGCCATATGCACTCTAGCCACACCCACCCAGTAGGCCACGCCCACCCTGGCCACACCCACCCGGCCCCCTGAGGGCAACCGCAATGTTAATGCGGCCCTCAATGAAATTGAGTTTGACACCCCTGTTCTAGAGCAACATTATGAATCTCACATATGCCAATAACCTTAACATGATTGTGCTCAATAGTTTGTTTTGCTTTAAAAAAGAAGAATTCAAACATCAGAAAAAGCCCCTTAGCTTGATCAAGCCATAGAATCCACAAACATTTCTGCTAGATCTAGCCCAAAGGCCATCTAGTCCAGTGTTGATGGTGCATTCCATTCAGTCATGTCCAATTATTGGCAATTCTATGGGGCAAGTCTTTCCACATTTTCCGTTCTTGCATTGCTTCTTTGAGTTTTTATTTGGCGGCCTGGTTTCCTATTACTGCTAACTCTTCTCAATATAAGTGTTTTCTCCAGTGAATTCCCCCGCATGACATGGCCAAAATAAGTGAAATGCAGTTTTGTGATTTTCCCTTCCAGTGATATGTCTGGTGTTAGGCACTCCAGTATTTGTTTGTTGGTCATCTAGTCCAGTATTCTGTGCCAACTAGTGGCCCTCAAGATACATTTGGGAAGGTAAAAAACCCAGATTAGAAGGTATGCATTTCTATAAAAAGAAAAAAAATTGTTGGTACTAATAACACACTTCTTTGATATACCTGCCAATTTAGGAAACAGGAAGACGTGCATCCATTATTGCCATATTTGCCATATACTGCCATATTTGCCATGTAAATTCCCTGGTGTAGTAGCTGAGTTGATGCCTGTCATGCAGTGATTGCAAACATTCCAATAATTGAAGGAGAAGTTGCAAACTCAGGTTTAAAAACAGTACAGCACCTTTAAAATGTGAAAATCAAATCTCAGTTGGGGAAAATATATAATAATGCAGACAGGGCCCTCTTCCCTGCCAGCAGCCCAAAGACAGAAAATAAAGAGTCCACACATCCATAGTGACTTCCAAACTTAATGTGAACTGAAGAGTCAATTTTTCACTATATCATTTGATTTCCAAAGAACCCAGTAGCTGAATACAGGCTGTATGATTTTTGAATATCCCTTCCTATCATGGCATTTCAAAACCATAAGGCCTCAACCCTTCAGTCTGACAAACAGAATTTAAGTTTGTCTTCTTAGCATTAACCAGGCAGAACAGCAAGTATTATTAATCTGTATGACTAATGCAGAGGTTAAACCTGACAAACCTTTGTCCTGTCTGCATTATTCATTAATGAAATTAACTTGTTAAAGTAGGGGGGGGGAGAGAAAGAGGAGAAAAGGGAGAAACAGACTGAAAGAGGAAGTCAGTTTTCCTTCCCTCTCTGGTGCATAAATAGTATGCAAAGAGTGGAGGAGAAAAGAGGGAGGAATTCCGTATTCGTATGAAAATCGTGGCAGCAACTATAGGGTGGAATGAACAATCCAATCTTCAGCTTAAAAGCTGCTCTAAAAGACAGCTCAAATTTACAATGGATGAGCCTTCATGGCAATCTGTTTTTCCGATATTAAAAATCTCATTTTCTCAATGCCAAGGACAAGTGGAAGCGTGAGGCACTGGAGTATCAACTCGGCATTTGTCTCATTTGACATTAAATCATTCTCATTTTCAACTTGCGTTTTCTAATATCTCCTTGGGAGCCACTTCAGTTTTTTGTTCATTTCTCTCTGACTGCAATTAAGATATTTGAGTACAGCATCTCCACCTTTGTCTCCACCTTACATACTTCCTCTCAGAATACTTTTTTGCTTTAACCAATTTCTGGGCAGTTAGAAGACCAACAAGTGCAGTCTTCCCATTAAGATTCACTGGCCAGAAAAATTAATTCACCTTAAACCATAATGGAGGAATGTAGTACGTACGGAAAAATCAGCTCATTAAGATTCAAAAGACAGTTTCATGATGAAGACACCAAAAGGGATTCCTTATTCTAAAGAAGTTACAGTACTCCCATCTTTTGTCATAGCCAGACTGTGGCCCTGAAATCAGATATCAGATAGTAATACCTATCCTCCAGCTCAGGATCCCAAATTTCAAATGATAAGCTTTTGGGGAATGAGGATGTGTTCTCTAAAATTTTGCAATAATGTTATGTACTTGAAATGTTATTGTATAACAATACAATGTATAAATAGACACAACATTCTCCTACCAAAGATTTCACACAGCAGTCATCCTACTTTTCTTTGCTACTGTTTTAGTGCCACTTTAATGAGTATGTGAATTAGTTCAAAGACAGATACCACAAATGCCCACATTTATTAAGAACATAGTATGCAGGAGGTTTTTTAAAAAGAAAAGAATACAAGTTTCTAGTCCTTAATTTACACAGAAGAATCTGAAAATGACTGAAAGAGACCAAACAACATTTCCAGAGCAGAAGGAAGGAATCAACAGGATCCAGAGCATCTGGTGCAGAATTATGTTTTTAAAAAGAAAAGCAAATAGTTTATATTTCATTTATTAGTAACAGTCACAATTTTAAATGCATATCTTTATAGGCAAATATTTTGGCTTATAACTGCCAAAAGGTCTAAAGACAAAGATGAAATCCAAATATAAGCATGCTAGTTCTACATGCAAACTGCTATCCAATGCCTCCAGCAAACAACATTGTTATTATTTATTAATCAGGGGGTCTGCAGCGTGTGGTTGAAAAGTCAAGAGAATGGACAGGATGGAGGGATCAAAGTAAGCACATAAAAATGGGTGAAGCTTCAATGTCACCAATGGGCTGCCAACTAGACTTTTTTGACCACATCTAGTGAGCACCACAAAACAAACTGGAAAAAGACAAAATTGATTTTGCTGTCTGGTAAGCATGAGAGCTAGGGAAATACTGCTATAGATCTTGTCAGGTATCACTTTTTGCTGTGTGTGTGTGTGTGTGTGTGTGTGTGTAGGAGTGGGCTTCTTAGTTAAGTTTGTGTTGGCTTGGGTTTTTAAAAATTAATGGAATATTTAACTGCACAATGTAGTTTTCTTTCTGTGAAATATATCAAATTCATATTTTGGCACAAAGGAGTCCATATCCAATTGCTACATTCTTGCATAGGTTGCTTGTCTTTGTGACTACAGCAGAACTTATCTACTAGGACAGGGGTGTCAAACTCAATTTCATTGAGGGCGGCATCAGCATTGAGGGCCGGGTGGGCATGGCCAGGGTGGGCGTGGCCTACTGGGTGGGCATGGCCAGAGTGCGTATGGCCTACTGGGTGGGCGTGGCCAGCTCTACATCGTTCGCATCAAGGGTGCCTATGGGGGCCTGGGAAGGAGTGGGACAGATCTGAGGGTCTCTGGCAGAAGGAGGGTCTCTGGGCCAGGGCCAAGGCAGTGGGGGCCGTTCCCTCACTGTTTCCAGGATGGTTTCGCGGGCCGCATGAAACCACTTCGCAGGCCGGATCTGGCCCCCGGGCCTTGTGTTTGACATGTCTGTACTAGGAGAACACCTAGATATTCTATACATTTAATTTCCCAAATTTTCTGCATCAGCTTTCCTATCCATATGACCACACTGATTGCACCATAACAAGACTACAACCTTGGTAGATATAGGATGACAAATGCTGCCTTAGGCCACCTTATACTAGTGGACCATAGAGTTGAAGCACCATTACTTTTTCAGCTTAGCTTCCTATAGTCTTTTATAACTAAATACGCTTGGAATGTACTTAAGAGCTTCACCAGACAAAGCATGTGCTCTGGAATTGAGCTGTGGCCCCTCCCAGGGCAAGAACTATCTTCTAAAGCAGTAGAGCAAAAGCTTCTCAGCCAAGGAAAAACAATCCCTTAAGTGGCTATTGATGCTTGCTCTGCCAGGCAGCAGGAAATCTAAGATACTAATAGGACCTCTAAATGGCTACACTAAGTGCTGGAAGGTACAGATCCCCTTTGGCTTCCTCCTTCAGGTTCTCTGCTCAGTTTTGGGCTTTGGTTTAGAAGATATATACAAGACTTTTCCCTCCTCCATGCACTGGCACATTTTCAAGAGAGGTAACAAAACACTGAAAGTCTATGGAGATTCTCAGTCATCCAGGTCATAGTTATCCCAAAGATGCTTTTTCACGAGGCAACTGGACTTTCTTATTTTTCTTTGAAGACATTTCGCTTCTCATTCAAGAAGCTTCTTCAGCTCTAACTGGATGGTGGGGAATGAAAGGATTTATATTCCTTGCAGACAGCTGTTCATTTGTATTCTTTTAGCAAATCATTAGCACTACCTGGAGGCTTATCTGTCTTCAGGGTCACCTGAATAGTGCAAATGGGTGTGGAGCCTTCTTGGAACTGTTGAAAGGACTGTGTTGTAGACTGGAGATAGATGATGTCAGATCCTTCCCCCTCTGTTGAGAGAGATCTGTTCAGTTTTGACATAGATGGTCTATTGAAAGCTTCATTGTAGCATGAGGTTCCAATTCTTCTACTTGATGATTACTACCTGTTAAAAACTGTTTGCCCCCCAACTGAGCCAAATGTTAACAGGTACCATCTCAAAACCCAAATATTGTTAAGGAATAAGGCCCATCAGGCAATTAATAGTCATCAATGATCACTGACGTATTTTGGGATGCTAGCAGCTAGTGAAAGAAATGAACTGTTTAAATCTTGACTCTGGATTTTTTAGGAAATTATTGGCCAGTTTCTCTCCTTTTCTAGCACAGTTGCCTTTACAGTGACATGTAGTAATCAACATGTATTAACAATTAATCAATGGAACGCTCGCCTCCACGAATTGTGAGTGCTCCATCACCAGAGGTTTTCAAAAATAGACTGGACAATCATTTGACCAGGACAGTACTGTATAAGGTCTCCTGCCTTGACCAGGGATTTGGACTAAAAGACCTTTGAAGTCCCTTCTAGCCCTTGTTTCTATCTTCTATGTATGTTAGTCAAAAAATAAAATTCTTTTTAAAAAAAATTAAAAATCTGAAGCTTTGTAAGATCTCAGTGTTTTCATGGAAGATTACATGAGATTTCAAGCATGCCAAAATCTCATGTAACTCATGGAAGATTGACATCAACATCAACTATGTTTATTTAAAAAAAATCTTGGGTGCTTACCTCCTGAAAATATTGCCAATTCCTAGCCTATAAGGTTATTAGAAAGATGGGTATTGTAGCAAAATGTTTGGGATGGGGCCTTCTAATAACAGTACTGCTTCGTTAGCCATTTGCTATCCAGTGCAGGGCTTACCAAAGCTGACTCTAGAAAGTCGCCTACCATTTTAATTCTCCTGCAGTGCTTCATAGCAATATTAAATCAAGTCCTCTGGAGCTTGGTGGGAAAATCAGTAGGGCAGGCACCATAAATCCAAATCAACTGGGCAGACCAAAAAGGAGAAATTTGTTCTGTACCAGCCTGCTACCGGCCCTGCAGAAAAGGCAACCCCTTTATAAACGGCAAGAGGCTGAAATGATGTCTGCTAAATGTATTACTACAAAAAACAAACAAGACACGTACCAAGATACAGGAGCTTTGAAACACTATCTGAGCGGTTGCTTTCAGCAAACCAGCCCTCCCCAAACATTCCCTTTATAAAGAGTTCAGGGCGTGGCCTCTCTCTGCCTCCTTCCGAGAAGCCCCACAGCCTTCCTCTGTTTACTCCTACTTGACTGCCTCCTGCGTCGGGCGTCCTTGAACAGGGCCAGCTGTGGGTCATCTTCATCCACACTGTCAGGCTCACACAGCTGGGTCTCCATGGTGACCAAGTGGGAGGGGCCTGCCTGAGGGCTATCATCAGCAAGATCTTCAACCTCCTCAGCAAGTTCTTCAACACCCCCCTCCTTCCCCTCATCTGAGTCATCCGACCCAACTGCCGAACCCACAGGCTGACCCTGAATCACAACAAAATTGTGGATTTTGCTGGGATGCCTGACAGCTGCATAAAGATACTAGATGTTGGCACTGTTTGTAAAGTAGCAAGCTCTTAGTTCAGTGGTTCCCAACCTTTTCTATAGCCCGCACCCCTAGAACACTTCTGATATATTTTCACACCACTTACAAAAGTTCTAAATAACAGCAACAAATTATGCATATACACTATAATTTTGAAAACCCAAGTTTTGCACCCCTGGAATATCCTCTTGCACACACACCCCAGGGGGTGCGAGCACCCCTGGTTGGGAACCACTGTCTTAGTTGGTGAGATCAGGAAATAAAATAAGTAGACAGGTAATCCTCGCTTAGCAACTGCTTAAAGGTAACTGAAGTAACAGAAGCTTAAAAAACCTAACTTAACTGACCAGTAATTGAATTTATGACCTTCACAGCATCTTTTTCTTCTTCTTTTCCTTGCTTATTTAGCCCATATCAAGATGTCCTCAAAGAGAAAGAACCAAAGCCAAAGAAAGTAGCAAGAAGCAAAGGAAAAATGTAAGCATAGTCACCATTACATGATTTTATCTTAGTGACTACTTTGCTTAACAACTGAGTTGCTGGTCCCAATTGGCAGTTGCTAAACGAGGACTGCTTGTACTCATATTTACAAACAGGCCAATCTACAGTACAAAGGTTAAGCTATCTTATGTGTTTACAAGCAAATCTTTTAGTTGCAATTTAATTAAAATGTGGCAAGTCCAGCAACAGAAATAGAAAATTGGTTTGGGAGCCAGCTCCGGTCTGTGAGCTGTCATTTAACAACTGCTAATGCAGGCTACGTAAGGGTCACCCAACATATATCTCTGTCCCCTAAAAGCAGCACACAGGCATATCATGAAAAGAACCGGATGCAAAATGCAACATTCCTTCCTAACTTTACGTAACTGACTCCTTCATCCTAAGTAAAATTTAACATTGGGTTATTTTGGAAGGGAGCTGCAGAATGCATTTCAACAGGGGCAGGCTAATAAAAGCACAAATATGGCAGCACTTCGAAATGCATAATTTAACAAGAGGACAGCCTGCCTGGATTCATAAAAAGCGAAGGTCATAGCTGACAAATCTGCTTGAAATCTGGTTTTATTATACGACCAAATAGTTAGATCAGACGAGAATGAAATGGCAGACATACATTATCAGGGTCTTTGGAAAGAAAGCATTTGTTTTGGTACCTTAGGTTGATTTACAAAGTCATAAAAAACCTATCATGTAGTTGGGGGTGGGTGGCCAGGAATAAATGGATTAAATGACACTGGCCAAAGGGGAAGGAGGTGACGTCAGGGATCTGAAACAGTTTGGAATGTGAAGGGAGGAGAAAAAAGGTCAGCTTGCTATTTTGTTTACCTTGTTGCATTATAAAGGACTCCAAGGAGAATAAAAATATCTGTTTGCTATTGGCTGTACAAAGGCAGCAAGGGCTTGGGACTTCATATCAGGTACAGGAAGGAAACTGTGTAAAGGAAAAAGGGTTGTAAACGCAGAAACAATGTTGGTTTCCTGTAAACCAGGAAGCGCCTGCATGTAGAATTAAAACATTCTCCGTAGTAAATATAAGCAGATAAACCTAGATGGATTAACTACCATGTCCACAACTGGCTGGAAAGTAATGCACCAACAGCAAGCGACCTGACTGGAAGAGACAGACTGGAAAGCTTGGGTTTGTGGCTGAAGATACAGCAGTGCTTCTTCAAGGAGGAGATGATTATTTCTTCTCTTCCTAGAACTTTCCTCCACCCCTCAGAAAATTCACAATTAGGCTTTAAAGCGAGTCCCATTGTTTTGTTAATGTAAAGAACAGCAGAGCTTATTACTGATCAGTTGCTGACTGGAAAAATAAAGAGTTGCTTCCTTGCCTGGCCTAAAAAGAAGAGATGGGATCTAGGAAAAGACTGAGGACCTGGGGACCACAAAATGTCCACACGTCGATGGTTCTCAGGGCCTGATCAAAAAGATGCTCAGTGGTGAACCCAACAATCTTGAAGACATTGGTTCAAATCCTCCTCTGCCATGAACTTTAATGCACTTCCGCACACACACATCCACTAAATGTAGCCTGACCTGAGAATGCTGCACTACTTCAAAGTAGCCGGTTCACACATTTTATTCTCAAAACTAAGCTTCATTTTTTCAGATTAAGTAACAAACAGCTGTATCACTCTTGAATGTCTTTTTTCAAATTATGAATATTGCACATGCAGCCTTGGTATACTAAAACAGGTTATGGTTTTACTCTGAATTGCCAATACCTATATTTTATTTAGTTTAATTTCAGAGCAGCAAGCCAAACTCTTTGTTGCGGTAGTCTCTTCTTGGTTTGTTTTTCCAAGGAAAAGATGGTATTAAAAGACTGCTTGCAGACAGCATTTCTTCACAGTAACTCAAGACAGTGCCAAAATTCTGGCTTATTGTTAAATGCCAATACAGCCAATAAAGTCAATAAAGCCATTGAAAAAAAAATGTGAAAAAGTCTGTCTTCATCGCTTCCTTTTCCATAGGTCAGGAAAAATTTACAGAATTGTTGAGAGGACAAAAAACAGGGTCATTATAATTAGAATGTTCATATCAACTAATCTTCACCACTGTATTCAGTATAAAAGGATCAAGAGTAATCATTTGTACTAAATGCATATGCTCTTTACTGCCTGGTTAATATTAATAGCTTAATTGAGACTAGCCAGAAGAAAAACTTGCAAACCTACAACTGAAATTTAAAGAATAAAATAATGTAGCTAGCTTTCTCTAAGCAACCTCTGGCTTACTGAAATAGCAATTTTATAGATGATGGCAAGAAAGTCAGTGGGTACAACTTGTGAACCAACAGTAGACAGGTAGAACGTCTCTTAATAATTGATCCCGTTGTTGAAATGTTTTACTATATTCATTTTTCATACAACAGTTCCTTGATAATCATTGGGCTTGTCCCAGTTTGTCCAAGTCCTTTTCAAAATATGATAATCAGAAGTGGTCACAATATACAAGATGGGGAAAACTTTGAAAAAATGTCTATACTAGCTTTTCATTTTAAAACACTTTCCTGGATCAATTACAAGTGTTTGTATGTAGAACGTACTCAGACTCATATATGCTTTATGTTCTTTGCCCCTTTCTAAAACATTAATGGAAATGGTCTTCCATATGGACAATCTTCCCTACCAGAAGTCCTCCAGATGTTAACTTCGAAGAACATGTCCATAATGGATTATGAGACCTGAAATCTAATACACTAAAAGCAAATACTAGATTAGAAAAGTCAATGCTAATAGGGGGCAATAGCCAGTATGAACATCGTTACTGAATGCATACACCTGGGCCTTGTAAACAGAGATTTTGCCAAGTGCCACCAGAGGTGACTGCAGAAAGAAAAGAGATATCTCCCACACAATAAAAGCTACATCCATTCTCATGAGCAAATCAGAGCATAATCATGGTAAAGCATTTTAAAATGAGCTGTGAAAAGTGCATTCTGAGGAATGATCACTAGAGTTCAATCTTGGAAAATAGTTAATTAGTTAATGAAATAGCTAACTTTTCACCTTAAAATCAATATTTTAAAACTCTTTACAGTATAACCAGATTAACTAACTGGAAACCCAGCTTTCTCAAGAGCTTTTTTTTTACTAAGCTGCTTTAGAATTCTACACAGGGTAACATGTTTTTATCAAAATGTAGTTCGCCTTCATGTGAAATAAGGTCATTTAAAAGTCATTTACTTTAAATAGTGTAATTAGATTATTTAATTTATTTATTTATATTCTGCCTTTGTTATTACTTTTAGAAATAACTCAAGGTGGAAAGCATACCTAATATTTTTCATATACCATGCATTATTTATTTATTTTATTTTATTTTAATCCCATTTATATCCCGCCCTTCTCCGAAGACTCAGGGCAGCTTACAATCTAAGCACAAATTAACGTGAATTACAAAATGATGTAACAATTTTTCTATGTTGTTTGTTTCTTCACATTGATATTAAGCACACTGTTTTGCAATGCATGTTTTAGTATATTACATTTCCATTTAAAAAGGGTATTTTTAGTTCATGTTGGCCTCTTCTGTGCATTTGCAGGAATCAACAAGGCGTCCCATTGGTACAGGGAAAAAAGACAGCAAGTAAGAGAAAAGACTAATCCCAGGACAAACAGAAGCCATTTCTGCTGCTAAATGTATAGGCCCCCAAAGACGTAGCAGTAAATGAGCTATTCTTAATTTGCATGTTAATAAGCCTACCATAAATTTATGCTAGTAGGAATTTGTGCTAAAAATAACTTCAAAATTCTGGACATGTTGAAAGCAGCACTAAGTCTCCTGAAATAACAATAATCATTTCACATTACATCACTCATGTCACACCATTTTGTTGAAACAAAATGCAGTTTTAAGAAACGTATCTTAAATCATTTTCTTCGCCTATGATAAAAGTACACAGCTGAGTTAATCTTTCTGTCCTCCTGACAAATATATATATATACATTTTTTACAAATATCATGCATCTTCTCTACACAGCCAGATCAACAAAGCTCCCACTCCAAGATGCCATTTAGCCCACTTCCATCCTGCAAAGCATTGCAGTTCACTGTGATTTTCAAGCACTTTAATTATTCTGAATTCATATATATATATATATATATATATATATATATATATATATATATATATATATATATATATATATATAAAATACATCATGCCCCTTTGTTGCTATTTGAGCAATGAAAGCTGTTACAACAGGGAGTCTTTTTTCCCCTTTTTTTTTTGTAAAAATACATTTTATTTGTCACTTGACTATGAATATCCGGTTATTTCGATTACATCTGGTTGTTTTGGAACACCAATGATGTACTGACTTTTGTTAATACCTTACCAGTCAATTGTTATTTTAAAAACTGTCTGATGAATATAACTATTTCAGATAAAGCAGGAAGTATATTAGCATGCTTTTGTGAAAGAGGAAACTCACTGTGTTTGAAAATGGAAAAAGAATTATAAAAAGGTAATTTCTCCACTATGATCATGCATTTCTTCAAAACATAAATTAAGTAGTTAAGATTATTGCCTTCCTTTTTCACTAGTTGCAAATGGTAATATTTAATATTCAATTTAGCTCATGTTAATTTTAAAGGCTGATAACTTTTAATTTTAGTTGGCTTTTTTTCATTATTTTTTTCCATGATAGTCACAGTTTAATTGTCTTTTGGCTTTGCTGTAAGAAAAAAAGGGGAAATGTGAAAATAAAAAGACTATGTACACAAGGCAGACATTTACTCAAAAAGAGATGTAGGATTGAAAATAATCTGCCTACTTGACTGTGAAAGGCAAAAATTATAGGAGCTACAGGCAGTCCTCGTTTAGTGAGTGCCTCGTACAGTGACCATTAGCATGTATGATGGTGATGAAAGTAACATCATCATCATCATCATCATCATCATCATTATTATTATTATTATTATTATTATTATTATTATTATTATTATTATTATTTAATGCTTACTGGCTTTTAATGTTTGTAAACTGCCCAGAATCATAAATTAAAATTAATAAAACTTTGTGACCAAGCCTCACATTTACTCCCCTCACAAATTTGTGGGCTCCCTGGTGCTCTCTGAACTTGATTGTTTACCAAACTAGGTAACATCATCATTGCTTCCTCCTGGTCTACCAGTTTGTTCAACTGAGATCTGAGAACATTCTTCATAAACAAAGTTAGCTCCACCGCATATTGCTGAACATATCTGAATAAATGTGTACACGGCTACAATACAGATTTATAGTTTAACATTTAAATACCTAATCAGAATGCTTTAAAAACTTATCCATAATAGAAGCAGCAGATTTTGCATGGGAACAGGCACTTTGACTACAATTGTAGTATTGCCATAAAAAAAATTAAAAGTAGTAGCAATAGCACTTACACTTATATACCACTTCACAGTGATTTACAGCCCACTTAAACAATTTACAGAGTCAGCATATTGCCCCCCAACAATCTGGATCATTTTACCAACCTCAGAAAGATGGAAGGCTGAGTCAAGCTTGAGCCAATGAGACTTGAATTGCAGAACTGCAGGCAGCAGGCAGTCAGCAGAAATAGCCTGCAGTACTGCATTCTAACCACTGCATCACCACGGCTCTTAGTATTTATATTATATTATATATATTCCGCCTTTATTATTTTCACAAATAATTCATGGCGGTGAACACATCTAATCCTCTTTCCTCCTATTTTCCCCACAACAACAACCCTGTGAGGTGAATTGGGCTGAGAGAGAGTAACTGGCTTAAAGTTACCCAGATGACTTTCAACAGATTGATATTAATATTGCTGTGTCCTTGATCAGAAGTAATTAGCAACAACTTTACTTCTCTGAAGAATTTGATGGATCTTACTGAGAATAGAAAGCTATTTACATACTTAGCTAGGGAATATTAATTGTTTTACTTATTGAAATATGTGAGCTATATTAAAATAAAACTTTGAAGATGATTAAGTGCATGTTAAATTTACCTGGCTACCTACATCTTTATGTAGATTTAGTTCTGCAGTGAGGAGTAAATTTATAATTAAAAGGATTTGGGGGAGAAAAAAGGAATTGTTTGTCAACTAGCTTACTACTAGCAACTTAGTAAAATGTATTTTCCATAAAGTTCTATGTATTCTTAACAAGTAATCAACATTGTTGCCAAGATGCTTTGGGAGAAGACATTCTTTTTCCATTATTCCAATGGGAATGTATTCAAACTGAAAAGACAAAGACACTGGCAGTATTTTGGAGAGACCCAATATTTACCTATTCCATATGAGTCATTCCTCAATTAAAGGAAGTAGGACTAACATGCATTCTAACAAGGAAATGTAAATTATGTAAGCAAATAATATATTGATATGAGTATTCAGAAGGAATACCTTAGGAACTAATGGGCAGGAGAGAGGTGATAAAAATATCCAGCTCAGTTGCCTGTCTGAAAATGCAGCAATCTGTTTTTCCATGCATTTAAATCATGTTGTGTAATTTTTCTCAACCATGCTTACAACGTCCATATGAAGCCATGATGCCCAGCTGCATATTTCTGCCCCAGGCAAATTATACCAGGCTGTTGATTCCTGTATGTCTCAGGAAGGCTATGGGAGTTTAAATGAACAACCACAGGCTTTTACTCAATCCTGGCAAGACATTGTGTTTGGGGCCTTCAAGATCCAGGAATTTATCATTGGGGTGAAGCACTCTGGAGGTTCTTTTGGACTCATAATTCCCGCACCAGCTATAGCTGGTACAAAATGCAGCAGTGTGAGCAGTTATGTGAAATCCAAGATCAGAGCACATGATACTTCTGCTCTGCAAGCTGCGCAAGTTGCCAGTTTGCTTCCGAATTCAATTCAAGATGCTGATTATGATCTATGAAGCCTTAGGTGGCATGAGGGTGAGTTATATGAGGGTCCACCTCTCCTCTGTTACATCTACATATTACATCAGTTGCAGAGAAGTTTCATTTGATGGGATTCAGGAGGGCCTTTTCTGCCATGGCATCTGCCCTTTGGAATATCATCCCTCCTAAGGTTAGATTGGCCTTTTGGAAGTCCCTGAAATGTTCAGGCCTGGGGATCCTCTGGAAGTATGAAGCCTGCAATGAGTTTATTGTTTCTAACTTGTTAGTTAGCACTCTCCTGCATTTTATGTTTTCAGTAAATTGTTTTAACTTGTTTTTAAATCTTTTTTACTTATATGATTTTTTTGTTATTGTAACCTGTGAGCACTGTAAACTGAATAAACAAATAGCAATACCAGAGTCAATAACATGGTATCCACAATATCCTGAAGTGCCATCTGAGCACCATGAAATTAAGTAAGGTTTTAAAAAACACTTGTTCTTAAAAAATGTCCATTATCTCATTCCAAGGAAGACCTTAGTATTCTTACATGTTTAAAAAGGGTTGATCCTTGTCCTTAATGGAGTGGTAACACCCTGCCAAAGGAGAGAGAAAAAGGAGAAAAAGGAGCACCAGATACTCTGGTGAACAGTTTCAGAGAAGCCTAATTATTGCTAAGGCTCTCTTGAGTCACGATTTGGAGGTCAACAGTGCCAGCCCTATCAACTATCCTGCTTACAATCTGATGAGACTAGAAGATTCACTTTTGTTCACCTTGTTCTATAACAGGGGTGTCAAACTCAATTTCATTGAGGGCCGCATTAACATTGCGGTTGCCCTCAGGGGGCCGGGTGGGTGTGGCCAGGGTGGGCGTGGCCTACTGGGTGGGTGTGGCTAGAGTGCATATGGCCTACTGGGTGGGCGTGGCCAGCTCTACATCGTTCGCATCAAGGGTGCCTATGGGGGCCTGGGCAGGAGTGGGAGAGTTCTGAGGGTCTCTGGCAGGAGGAGGGTCTCTGGGCCAGGGCCAAGGCAGTGGGGGCCGTTCCCTCACTGTTTCCAGGATGGCTTCGTGGGCCACATGAAACCACTTCGCGGGCCTGATCTGGCCCCCGGGCCTTGTGTTTGACATGTCTGTTCTATAATATGAGTAGCTCACACTGTGATAGGAGACATTAAAGACATCTGTGAGCCAAGGAAGCCATTTTGACTGCTGTATGCAAGTGGGAAAAGGGGCATTTCCTGATTATTATTATTTTTAAAACCATAAGATTTTACCTTCATGTTCAAAAGAAAAACCCCATTTATGATTAGCAATGAAAATAAATAGGAGGCAGCTCTAAGAATTGCTTTCTATTGCAAAAAACAAAACAAAACAAAACACACAATTTCCAGTCAGTGCTACCGATATAATAATAAATTAGCACTAAGTACTCCATTAGGATCCAGAGCTCTTATGCTTGGGTAGAATTTCCCTTGCCATTCTGCTCACCCTGGGCATATCTTTCCTCTTCAACTCTCTAGTGGGCATACCCTCAGAGAGATGGACTGATAACTAGCTGTTATTCATTGCAATGGCAAAAGGAAGTTTCGGATTAATGGATTAATTTGAAGGACAGATCACCAACAAGGCTCTAATCATTTCCCGCTGCTTGTTTAGGGCTATATGAGCGGGCCAGGTTGAATGTGAACACTGCCATCCAAAATATCTTTAAGGTATGTATCACTTGATCTTTAGATTGTAATCTCCCCAGGGCATGCACCTAACTTCTAATGCAGGGGTGTCAAACTCAATTTCATTGAGGGCCACATCAGCATTGCGGTTGCCCTCAGGGGACTGGGTGGGTGTGGCCTGGGCGGGTGTGGCCTACTGGGTGGGTGTGGCTAAAGTGCGTATGGCCTACTGGGTGAGCATGGCCAGCTCTACATCGTTCGCATCAAGGGTGCCTATGGGGGCCTGGGCAGGAGTGGGACAGATCTGAGGGTCTCTGGCAGGAGGAGGGTCTCTGGGCCAGGGCCAAGGCAGTGGGGGCCGTTCCCTCACTGTTTCCAGGATGGCTTCGCGGGCCGCATGAAACCACTTCGCGGGCTGGATCTGGCCCCCGGGCCTTGTGTTTGACATGTCTGTTCTAATGCTTTGTAAAAGGGCTATACACAAAGTGATGCTATATGTAAACAAGGGTGGAAATATGAGTGAGAGTAGAAGTTGTACTCAAATCTAGAGAATATCACATTAATTTTGAGAAATAATGTTAGAACACTAATGCCATCAGTGTTCTGTCTACTAAGGAGTGTCATTTGGTGGGACCGAGGAAGAGAAGCTTTTCTGTCATAATGCCCACCCTTTGGAAAATATATCCCAGAAATTAGATTGATTTCAACCCTTCTGAATTTCAGGAAGGACCGGAAGACTTGGCTGTGTCTGGGGATCCTTAATGTTGAGCTTTGGCAATGGCTAGAGATTAAAACAATGTGTGATTTCTATAAACTGTGACTGTTTTATTGAATTTTTAACTGTCATTTTAGTATATAGCAATAGCACTTATATACTGCTTCATAGTGCTTTACAATATCACTCTCTAAGTGATATTGCTCCCAAGAAATTGGGTCCTCATTTTACCAACCTTGGAAGGATGGAAGACTGAGTCAACCTTGAGTCACTCAGAATCAGTGAGGTATGGTGCAGTGCTGTATTCTAATCACTGTGCCACCATGGCTCTATGTAGTAGTTGCATTTTGTTCTATTTGTATTTTTATTATTTCTCTTCCTGTTTTAATTGTTGTGAGCCACTCAAGAGTCATACTTGTGAGATGGGTAACTGTACAGATGTGATATAAAACTAAGGAATGAACTTGATGAGTTAGGGACAGGCCACACAGAATTTTATATCATCACTGAACAGACAAAATTATATTGGACTTCAAATGACAGGAGAAAACAGCCTAACATTTAAACCCTGCAGTACAGAAATAAAGTAAGGTGATCTAAGTGAATTTGGCTTCATTCTATGTTGTTCTATGCAAGTTCCTTAATGTGAGATTAAGTGCTTGAAAGTCAAGATTCATCATTGTGTCTGTCTTCAAGTCTGATATTAGTTTAATTAGACTGGCTACCAATCTATTTCTGGACAGAATCTAAAATATTGGCCACAATAAACAAAACCTAGGTTTATTCAAAACAAGTGTTCCTTACCTAATACTTTCTTACACGGTTTCTTGACATATAGCCATTAAAAAGCTGTACATGATCAATGAACAATCCCAATTCTGCTCTCTAGTGGATTTTTCTCCTTTGAAGTTACTCCCACCAACCTACTAATCGGAGTCAATAAAGCTGAACAAACCTGACTTGTTAACACTAGTGAACACTAAAGGCCAGATCCTACTGTGAAATCCCAGGAAACCCCCCTCTGTTAGCTTAATGAATGATTAAGGTTTCTGATAAGCTTACATAATAAAGTTTGGTAAATTATATCTAGGAAATCTCAAACAGTTCCTCCTATAGCAGGGGTAGGCAACCTTGGCTCTTTTATGATTCGTGGACTTCAACTTCTAGAATTCCTGAGCCAGCTATGTTGTAAATAATATGAATAGTGGCCGTGTGCCTATTTTATTAATTTACAATAAAAAGTTCTAGCAATCTGTTCTAACTGCAGGGTTGGAACAAAGAGCTTCCCCTCCCCAGTGTGTGTCACTTACCACTATTACACCTATTGCAGGAGAAAAACCATGTTAGTCTATGGGAGCCAAAATCAGGAGTAGTATCTTTGAAGGCTATCAAATTTTATTAAGAAGCATAAGCTCCTGTGACTTGTATCTCATTTCATAAGTTGCAAAAAATAGTTAAACTGATACAAGATTTAACTGGATGAGGCAAGGGAAGGGGCAGAGGAAGACAGCATGCTTATGCAGTTGGAGGTTACACATACAACAGATTACAAGTACCTCATCAATTAACAGTTGTAATGTGTTAAACATTTATTGAATTTACTATGACCTTCTAAGATAGCATGAACTTTTTTGATATGAGTTTCAGAGTTTTTTGCTCTATAGTACTGATGAGGTTTCATTGTTCCAAAAAGGTTAGCTTGAGATCTGCAATCAAATAAACTGGGATGTTAAAATGTTCATTTTATCCTTGTTTTGAGTTCTGAGGTCCAACTTTTGTCCGGCAACTATTTTGTACAAAGTCTGGTCTGTAGAATGTAGAATCCAAAGGGAGGGACATTGTTGGCAGATGATGACCTATGTATTACATTAGAGGAAAAGAATTTGAAGGTGCCTCTAATTTGTGTATGAAATTTTAATGGCCTGTGATGGTGCTGTTGGGGCAAATGTGGAGGCAAAGTACACATTTGGGTTTCGTGTCTGATTCCAATGTTAGCAGCATTGTATAGTTGTTTCTTTTGCTTATGAGAATCTCCTTTAGGTTGGGTGGCTGTCTGCACTCAAGAATAGGTCTGCCACTCAGTGCTTGAGAGAGTAGAGTATCATTGTCCACTATGGTTTGTAGCTTATTAATAAGGTGTTTGAGTGGCTTGAGCTACAGATGATAACCAATTGCTTTTTTAGGTGATGGACTTTATTTTAATAGATCCTCTTTGGGAATCAGTTAGACTCTATTGATTTGTCTATTCAGTTTCTTGGGTGGCTACTTCAGTTTCCTGAATCCCTGGTTTAAATCCATCAATTGAGTATGTTTATTGGACCCGTGCCCTTCCTGGCTGGTTTATGCGGCTCGGGAGGGGACACGAGGCTGGTTCCAGGCGGTTATATCTGCCTCTTTGAGTGAGGGTAGTTTCCCCGCCGTCTTGAATGAGGTGGTGGTGAGACCTCTCCTCAAGAAGCCTGCCTTGGACCCAGCTGTGTTGAATAACTTTCGTCCGGTCTCCAACCTTCGCTTTCTTGCGAAGGTTGTTGAGAGTGTGGTGGCGCATCAGCTCCCTCTGGTCCTGGATGAAGCGGATTATCTAGACCCGTACCAATCGGGTTTCAGGCCCGGGTACAGCACGGAGACAGCATTGGTCGCTCTGGTGAATGATCTCTGGAGGGCTCGGGACAGGGGACATTCCTCTGTCCTAGTCCTAATAGACCTCTTAGCGGCGTTCGATACCATCGACCATGGTATCCTGCTGCGGCGTCTCAGGGGATTGGGAGTGGGAAGCACAGTTTTGCAGTGGTTCTCCTATCTCCTGGGACGTTCGCAGTCAGTGTTGGCAGGGGGGCAGAGGTCGACCTCGAGGTCTCTCGTTTGTGGAGTTCCTCAGGGGTCGGTCCTCTCGCCTCTCCTGTTCAACATCTACATGAAACCGCTGGGTGAGATCATTCGTGGTTTTGGAGTTGGGTATCATCAGTATGCCGATGATACCCAGCTTTTTATTTCGACCCCAAACCACCCCAGTGATGCCCTCGACGTGATGTCCCGTTGCCTGGAGGCGGTTCGGGTCTGGATGGGGAGGAACAGACTTCAACTCAACCCCGACAAGACTGAGTGGCTGTGCATACCGGCATCCCGGGATATTCAGAATATTCCATCTCTTTCCATGGGGGGTGAACTATTACCCCCCGTAGATAGGGCTCGCAACTTGGGAGTCCTCCTAGATTCACGGCTTACTTTGGAAGATCACATGGTGGCCGTGACTAGGGGGGCCTTTGCCCAGGTTCCCCTGGTCCGCCAGTTGCAGCCCTATCTAGACCGGGATGCCCTATGTACGGTCACTCATGCGCTCGTGACCTCTCGCCTGGACTACTGCAACGTTCTCTACATGGGGCTGCCCTTGAGGACCACTCGGAGGCTCCAACTGGTACAGAATGCAGCCGCGAGAGTTGTGTTGGGAGTCTCCCGATACTCCCATGTTACACCTCTGCTCCGTGAGCTGCATTGGTTACCAGTTGTCTTCCGGGTGAGATTCAAGGTACTGGTAATGGTGTTTAAGGCCCTACATGGCATGGGTCCGGAGTACCTTAGGGAGCACCTGCTGCCGGCATCAACTTCCCTACGCCCTGTGCGCTCCCACAGAGAGGGCCTCCTCAGGGTGCCACCGATCAGAGAATGTCGGTTGGTGGCCCCCAGGGGGAGGTCCTTCTCTGTGGGTGCCCCGGAGCTATGGAATCGGTTGCCGGTTGAGCTCCGGATGGCGCCCGACCTTCGCTCCTTCCGTCGCAATCTGAAGACACATTTATTTGAACAAGCCGGCTTGGTCTGATGGGGGATGGGTTGGGTTTTTATTGTCATTTTTAATATATGTATTTACTGTTTTTAGCTTGGGCATATGTTTAATTCTTTTTAACTTTTGGATTTTTGTATTTTTTTATATGTCTGCCCTGTTCACCGCCCTGAGTCCTTCGGGAGAAGGGCGGTATATAAATAAAATTATTATTATTATTATTATTATTATTATTATTATTATTATTATTATTATTATTATTATTATTAATGTCAAATGATCTGGAAAAATTGAGATAGCATAGAGCTTTGCTGTAGATGAAAGATTTGGTAGTGTGTTCTTGGTGAAAGCTAAAAGAATGTAGGTATATAACATACAAATTTTGTTCTAGGCAAGCCTGCTCAGAGGAATCAAAGAGATTGTATGTAAATGTCACATGTCTGTGTATGTACACACACATATATATCAGTGGTATGTGGATATACAAATCTTTTATTTCATACAGTAGAGAGTATTGGGAAGCAAAAAGACTCCCCACCTCAACTTTAAAATACTTTAGGAAGATTTTCCTTCTGTCAGTCATTGTTTGAAATAATTTTGGTAGACTTCAAGAGAGCTCAGGAGTTTTCTCAAGCTGAGGAACCAGGAAAGCCCATCTAAGTTCTTTTCTGATTATCTTCTGCTGTAGAGCAAAATTTTATTATGTTTTTAACTGAGTCAGGTTTCCCACTTGTTGTTAGCTGCGAAGTCGTGTCTGACCCATCGCGACCCCATGGACAACGTTCCTCCAGGCCCTCCTGTCCTCTACCATCTTCTGGAGTCCATTTAAGCTCACACCTACTGCTTCAGTGACTCCATCCAGCCACCTCATTCTCTGTCGTCCCCTTCTTCTATTGCCCTCAATCTTTCCCAGCATGAGGTTCTCCAGTGAGTCCTTCCTTCTCATTAGGTGGCCAAAGTATTTGAGTTTCAACTTCAGGATCTGGCCTTCTAAAGAGCAGTCAGGGTTGATCTCCTCTAGGACTGACCGGTTTGATCGCCTTGCAGTCCAAGGGACTCGCAGGAGTCTTCTCCAGCACCATAGTTCAAAGGCCTCAATTCTTTGGCGCTCAGACTTTCTTATGGTCCAACTTTCACTGCCATACATTGCAACTGGGAAGACAAGGTAAATGTCAACAGACTATTTCCTGAAACTTGTATTCTGATGTTTTACCTCGCCTACTTTGTATTATTTTGGCACAGATATGATAATATTTGTTTCGTCCAACATCAACCTAGCTTACAGTTGCTACTGTAATAATATGCAACTAACATATATTGGCATACCTTTACCCTCCTTAATCCAAGCAAAAACCTTTTAAAGGTATGCATTTCATTTTGCTTTAAAAGACAGTTTTCCAAAAGATGCCATGATCTATTTGTTGTAGTGGTTAAGGTATTGGCCAAAAGCACCTTAGAGACTGGGAGTTCTAGTCCTGCCTTAGGCATGAAAGTCAGTTGAGTGACTCTGGGGCAGTCACTCTCTCCTAGCCTAACCCACATCACAGGATTGTTGTTCTAGGGAAAATTGGAGGAGAAAAGAGTACTAGGTATGTTCACCACCTATAGTTGCTTATAATGTAATGAAGGCAGGATAAAAATCTAATAAATAAATAATCTAAACAAGGATATTCCTTTATGCTGTTGCGAAGAATGAAAATTAGCCTTTCACCAAGCAATATAAGTCAGTCTCATTTGGATTTTTCAATTAAAAGTTAGTCATACACACATTATTTCACAATATTCATCTTCAATATTCATTCATCTTCTTCATGCACACATTTTGTATCTGGACTATTTGAGGAACCACAAAAGTTGTGGCTGAAGAAAAAGTAAAGTTACTGTTGGGAGATAAACTGCCATGCTGGATCCCTCCAGGAAATTCCTGGTCTGTGTTGCTCAGAGTTCTCTCCTTCAGAGGTTGGAGGAAAGCACGAGAACTTAACCAACTGGAAATATTTAGTCAAGGAAGTGGAAGTAGCAAAAATAGTTATGGAAAGTGACATTGTAGCATGTAACATGAAGCTGCTTCATCCAAGAGTTGACAAAGCTTCTTCAATGAGAAGTGAAACGTCCTCAAGGAAAAACAAAATTCAGGTGCCTTTTGAAAAAGCACTTTTGGGACAACCATGATCTGGATGACTGACAATCTCCATAAACATTGTAACATGGACTTTTGATTTTAAGGCGAACAAACTATGTGTAATCAAATGCATGTATATAATGCAATTCAATAAAGATATTAATAAACTCACCAGAATATTTTCATAGCAGTACTACGTAGGACAGGCAGAAGACTGGCAGAGTACACCCATAAATACCAACTAGCAGTCAGAAAACGTGATGAAAACGCTTTAATCTCGCAACATATGGACAGACTTAATCATAGCTTCAACTGGGAAATTGTGACCAACTTAGATCAAACCAAGTCCAAAAAAATGGAAATTCTAGGGAATTTCCATCAATAGACAGATAGACATAAACAATATCTACATGCTATGCAAAAGAGACAAACAACAAGCCAAAAAGGGAACAAAAAGACCCAGCAGCAATCAGCACCCAGATGAGCATAGATTAATTCCAAGATTAACATCAGACCAACAAACAAGAAATAAACAATACCTCAATCAAGGAACTGCCAAAGAAACTAACAGTAAACAGCCCAACCAAAGAACCTCCATGACCACTCCACCAACACTGACAGGGAAAACCATTAGAATATAAACTGAGAGCAAACCTTAGTAGCACTGATGAAATTACCTAATCTGGGTAATGAAACATCTGCAAGAAAACAATGAAGATGAGAAAGCACCAAGGACCTTTCATTTCAACTCTGAGCTACAAATGTTCTTCTTTACTGAGACTTGAATCTAGATCTCCCAGTCCTCATCCAAGACTCTTAACCACTTAACACCACAGTACAGTACAGTGACTTGCATATGCATGACCTGTGTTTAATTTGCGTATTATAATAGCAATTTCTTTTTTCCTTTTGGTACTCATCACATGCCTCTGAGATAGTCACAAACTCTTCCCAAATCAATGTGCTTTATGGTTAAGCGGGAAGAAAACTGATGCCTTCAGCCTCAATCCAGTACCTTAATGGTAATACCCCACAGGAACTGGAAACTGTGATGACAGATTGTGTTATTCACAATTCATGGTAAATGAGTCACACTGAAGACCAATTTGTCAAATAACTTTTTGGGACTTCATTAATTTTTTTTTAGTTACCGTATTTATTAATTAAATTTCCATGCCACCCATCCCGCTGATATGACGACTCTGGCCAGCTTACAATAAACTAGATAAAAAGTACTAGAAAACTAGTTAGATTAGAAGACTGAATTGAAAGCTAAAAAGTGAGAGGATCTCTATCCGTTCACCTGCCCCCAATGTAGCAGACCACTATCAGGGGCCCAGGCCAAGTGACAGAGGCTCCTCTGGAAGGCCATGAGTGTTGGGGAGGACCTTAACTCTGGTGGGAGAATATTCCAGAGGATGAGGGGGCCACAGCAGAAATATTCTTTTCCTGGATCCCACCAGCCAAAATTCTTTCCTCTAAAACCAGGTTCTTTCCTCTAAAACCAGTGAGGCAGGCTGGTTCCATTGAGGTGAGACAGCTCCTCAGATCCCCTCAAATACTGTACACCCATGCCATAAAGGGCTGCTCTTTTGTTTTCATTTAGACATTGATACAGCTATTAATAAGCTGAATGCATTTTAATCCACAGTTAAAAGAAATATTGTTTAAGCATTCTCAGAAATCAAGCTTCTTTATTCTACGTCTACCTGTTCTTGCCTGTAATTAAAGACTAAGCACGTGATCCCAACAAATATCGCATTATTATCAGGGAATCACCGAGTGAATTTAGATGCTGCGTTCCCAGGCTTAAGAGCTTCTCTGCAAAAAAAAAAAAACAGAGCCTCTGTTCCATAAAAGAATAGCTGTTTTGGTTTCATTTTAGAAGGATAGCTCAAGATGGATTCAGGGCTGAGACTTGATGCAGAATGACCAAGTATGCATTTCCTTCCTCCCACATGCTACTGTTTAATTTAAAATAAAATGTTAAAAGGTTGCAGTCAACTGACTTTCTCTCTCATTAAAGTCTGATGATTCCTAATTGAGTCAGTATATTTTTACATTTAAAATGGTGATTTAGCAGCTATATTTAACCCTTAATTTGGGGAACTGCTGGGTATTAAAAATCAAGGCCCAATTTGAAATTAAAAACTCAATCAATTTTTATTTGCCCTGATTACCAGGCCCAATTTGCTCCAGTTTATCCCAACTCAGCTACATAATAGTACAAAAAAACAGATGAAAAGCTGCCAGTAGCTGGTCCTAGAATCTGCACCTGTTTGAAACAAATATATCACATGTTCTTCTGTACAGTAGATATGCGTACAATTCTTTAAGTGTAATTCTTATTTCTAATGAAGCTGACTTCACACAATTCATTAAGCCATTAAAAGATAATTTTCTATAACTAGTCAACTGGCTATAAGTCTACATAGAGACCCTGAAGCCAATAAACCACACTTTTCTCTATTTTATTTACAGGTAGACTCCCTTGATATAAAAAGTATCTACCTGATATTATGCTCATAAATCTTTCATGAGCCTCTCTTCCACAAATCAAATTCCTTTTAGTTTGATTATATGCTATTTTTCTACATTGCTCCAAGCAGCTCATAGTAACAATCTCATAAACCATCACAGAAGGCTGTAATGTAATAACACACAATTCATGACAAAACATGGGACAATAGGATACAGTCAACTTCAAAGTTGCAATAAAATAATACAATCACATTTAATAATATATCAAATCAAAACATAATCACCATTAACTCAAAAGAAAAAAGAAGAGGGGGAAAAAGAAAAAAATGAACCAATCCTCCCTACTGTCCAAGGAATAAGCTAAAATTATCTGCTGTATTATTTCTATTGCATATTTTCCTCTGGCATGATTACTTTTAGTTTGACTTGTTGTATATCATTCTAGTATTTGAATGTATGAATTGTGGTTTGAAATATTTTTCACAAGAGCAATAATACTAAGCATAGCACAGCAGAGGTAGGCACTGGAGATCTTTTCCTTGACCTTCTGAACCATTTGACTTGTTTTAATGTTTAAAAGCTGGGGGAAAAGCAAATTGCAAAGCATAATGTTAGCCTCATACATTATCTTTATTTGCAAGAACAGTCATGGGTCCTACAAAAATGGTAGATGGCTACAGTGGTGTGAATATATAAAAGGCATACAGAGCAGGGAGGGAAAAATCTCACTAATTTTGTCTTCTGGTAAAAGAGATTTTATGACTGTGTTCACCATGGTAGCCATTTGCAAACAGGCTACAGAGCTGCCCTTGCTTTTAGCTTTTAATGCAAACTCAGTTAATTATGTTTCATCTTTAAGATGTTTCTTTTTGTTGATTGCCCATTCTTTGTGCCCATTTTACAATCCATCTCATTGGAAATGGTATCTAAAAACGAAATCCATATTAATAGTTTGTACCTTAAGCAGCAGGGCTCTCCAAATACCACAGGCTAAATATACTGACAAAGTGAATGTACTTCCACACCAGGTTAACAAGCATTTGTCAGATCACACAATCCAATTATCTGGCCTGCATAAATTATCTATAGGTACAGGATCCACTTTATTTTACATAATTTATTTTCCTCCCACTAGGGAGGAAAGCATGGGGAGCAAAGAAATATTTAGGTAAGTGTTACTTACCGAGCAGAAAAAAGGTGTAGTAGTAGAATTCTGAAGAAAGAATAGAGCCAAGAAAAAAAACATTAAACAGGGCCTATTTAAGTGAGCTAGAAGATGATGAGTCAGATATCAAGAGGGAAACAGGATCAGTCAGTGAGAATTCCAAGTTGGTGAGGGTCATATATACCATCTAATCCATGGCTGAACAACTTTTTTCAGACAATTTATTTTCAAAATCAATTTTGACCCCCTCCCTGAAAAACAAAAGATGACGGCATCACTGGATTGGAGGGGCAACACATTCACTCTGGTGTATTCTGAGAGGGCTAGGGAGAATTGAGATACAAAGTAAGTACATTAATTTTCAAGGAGGTTTAACAGCCCTATTTTGCATTGGGAGTGGGGTCAAGGCATGAAAAAAGAGCACTAAAATAGAAGTGCTTACTGAGAGCCATATAATATTACATGAGCATAAATGTGTAAATCCTAATTTAGTCCAATCCTTTGAATGATGTAGGAAATCCAGAGATAATGCATCCCAGAGAGGTCCCCAGTTTCCAACTCAAACCTCTCAACAAGGGAAAGCTCATCTCAAACATAGTAATTGGCTCTACTGATTAACGGCTCTAACCATCAAATTATGTCTCCTAAAATTAAAGCAAAATCTGCCGTGCTGCAATTTATTAGGAAGTCTGAACCGGGATTAAGTTTCACATACACTTCTGGATTTGAACTAGCCAACCAAATACTGTTGGATATATGCCTTCATAGTTATACAAACTCAGCACTTTATTATTCTATGCGTATATAATATGGCCACCTAATGAGAAGGAAAGACTCACTGGAGAAGAGCCTAATGCTGGGAAAGGCTGAGGGCAATAGAAGAAGGGGACGACAGAGAATGAGGTGGCTGGATGGAGTCACTGAAGCAGTAGGCGTGAGCCTAAATCAGACATGTCAAACACAAGGCCCGGGGGCCGGATCCGGCCCGCAAAGTGGTTTCATGTGGCCCGTGAAGCCATCCTGGAAACAGTGAGGGAACGGCCCCCACTGCCTTGGCCCTGGCCCAGAGACCGTCAGATCTGTCCCACTCCTGCCCAGGCCCCCATAGGCACCCTTGATGCGAACGATGTAGAGCTGGCCATGCCCACCCAGTAGGCTATACGCACTCTAGCCATGCCCACCCAGTAGGCCACGCCCACCCAGGCCACACCCACCCGGCCCCTTGAGGACAACTGCAATGCTGATGCGGCCCTCAATGAAATTGAGTTTGACACCCCTGGCCTAAATGGACTTCAGAAGATGGTAGAGGACAGGAAGGCCTGGAGGAACATTGTCCATGGGGGTCACGATGGGTCAGACACGACTTCACAACTAACAACAACAAAATATAACATGGAAGCTACATCTCTTGCTTTTTTCCCCTTTATGCTCCTTGCCAGTATAAACACTGGCAACAACCACATTTAAGGAGAAAACAAGCAAGCGCTTCCTGTTTTCCTTCTCTACACTCTCAAGCAGAAGTGAGCAGACCTGAGAAACTAACATGATTCTTTCCAGGAACCTGAAGAGCATTTTGAGATAAGACCCAGGAAGTCCAGCATAAGTAGTAGCTGGATGCGTGTTGCTTTTTCTCTAAGGAGATAGTGAAAAGCAAGATGCTCTGAAAAGCAATAAACACAGAATTGAGAAGCAACCTAAAACAGCTTCATGCTGCTCTGTTTTCAAAAAACATCTTAAGTACACTGGGAAAATTGCCAATGTCAATATGGACTTTGCAAAAAATGGGCTCCTTGGTATCGAAACGAACATGCAGTGCACTGCAAACGGATGACTCTCCCTTTGCTGCCACAGAGCAGCAGACTGCAGAAAGAAGCAAGCATTTTAAAAGACCCAATGTATTAATCCGGAAGAAGGTTATGATGAGACAGCAAAACTGAGCATTCTCTTCTCAAAAATAAATAAATACATGCTTGGTACATCAAGGTCACTTGAATTGTTTTCCAAGTAAAGGTGAATTCAGCACCCTGAGTGGAAGCCATGCAAAGCAAGCAAAATTGAGCATATTGACTTGTTTAACATGATTCATTCAGCCTCTAGTAATCATGGGGCATCGCAAGATGTAGCACAAGGACCCAAAAGAATAATCCATTTTTACATATGCCAATTGAGATTTACTGGTAAGACTGCAGTTTATTGTTACAGCCCTAAAAGCAAGTAAAGTCTTTTTTTTAAAATGTTTTCTTCCATATCTTTATTACATTTCTTCTTCTTCTAAGTATACAGACTATAGACCTCGTTTCAATCTAAGTTACCAAGAAAGCTTTACAGTTTAATAAAATTCTGAATCAAGTTTGAGTTCAGTCTAATTGTTATGGTGGACTTGCAGTTGTTTGAAGCCGCCTATTTTTCCATCTTTTTTCTATTAATTTTTCTCCCAAAGTTTTATTACCAGTTTTATTACCACTAAAAAGAATTCAGTTATGGTCTGCCTATTTAGAAAATCCCACTAACTGAGGGAAATGAAAGCAGCACATGGCTGCTCTTGGCTGTGTTAAACCATGATATGACACAGCCAACTCAGAACAAGGCTTTCTGACAACGCTATGAATATTGAGTTAACAAGCTTATTCTCGGCCATCTCTCCTTCCCGTTTTTGCTCAAAGAGGCAAACTTTCAGCACTTTTCCCATCCTGGGGAAATACTGTAGCATCTGCATATGTTTGCGCCAGTTCTCAACAGAACTGGCAAAAGGCACTCATCAAATTGTGAGCAGTTATAGCTGAACACAAACACATTTCAGGGAGATATATGCTATAGAAATGCAGGTGACACTCTTACTCCCTGATCCCCATCCAGATTGTGGCTTTCAATCTGAAGCCAGAAGTGAAGGACTGTCTGCAAGATTTAGCCTTTCAGCCTCAAGAGAGTCTCAGTTATTAGAACAATTTAACAGACGAGTAACTTGAATACCTGCCCAGTTGGTCAGAGTTCTAGGAGCTGGAAAGACAAAGACACATAGATATGTAGCTTTTACATTCTTCCACAAGGACACTGTAAAGATCTCTGCTGGAACCTTCAAAGGTCAATCAGTATAAACTGTTTTGTGAGAAACTTTTGTTCCATTTTAACTGTCCTTTAGGAATGTTGACCCCACTTGACCCCACTCCCAATGCAAAATAGGGCTGTTAAACCTCCTTGAAAATTAATAAGTTTAATAAATAAAATAATAAATAAATAAATAAAATATGTTAGTCAAGTTCTCCCTCACTCTCGCTAGTATTGTGATCATTTTTCTCTTCTTGAAGTGGCTAAGGACTGAATTGGGGTACTGTATCTACATGCAGGGCGAAGTCCTCCCCCTTATCATGCACAATTGCAGGGTTTCACAAATAGTTCTGCCAATTTTTAGCAAAAACACATTCTCTTTTGCACAAAACTCTGCAATCAAGAATTGCAAGAGGTACCTAAACATTCCTAAAGAGGAATTTATTCTAAGAATCTTGTCATTTAGTATATTTATGTATTTATGTATGTATGCATGTAAGTTCTCCCTTTATTATTTTTATAAAATAACTCAAGGCGGCGAACATATCCAACACATCTTCTTCTTTCTACTTTGCCCACAACAACAATTCTGTGAGATGACTGGTCCAAGGTTACCCAGACTGGAACTCACAGTCTCCTGCTTTCTAGCCTGGTGTCTTAACCATCAGACCAAAATTTAAGAGTATCTAAATGTTTAAAGCCACAGAATGTATTTAAAAATCTGAGATTCATGGACCAAAAACTAAGCAAAAGAAAGTAGGCAGAACCTGGGAAAAATATTAATCTGATTTAATTTTAGATCAATGCTGTTACCAAATTTTTCATTTTTCCCTTTCTAGCACATTGAAAATTGCAATTTGCTAATAACGTTTGGAAAGACTGCAAAAACATACGTAGTGTATTTTGTGTATTTCTTGTTTAAACAATAACTTCAGTTTGGGGGGGCAAATTACAGATTATAATAAATAAACAATAAATAAAGGGAATGGAAATTAAACATGCTAATAATTGGGATTTCTTCAACTTGAAATCAGATACAAATTTATTAATGGCAAGTTGATGAACAGAGAGCTCACTAAACTATTTTTGATGTTAAGCTTTTCAAGTTAGGAACACTTCTAAAATTTCTGAGAAGCAATGTGTAAAGATAGTGGCAATAGCATAGCCTCTGCCTATTTTAGAGCCAGTATAAATAGTAAAGGCAGTTCAAGCAACAGATAAGCAATCATGGATGATGAAACAATACATTCTTCAACCTGCGAAATCCAAAAAATAACCATAGATAACGTAATCATTATATATTCACAAATCTTGTATCAATTCCTGACATTTTAAACACAATACAAACATCCTATTATGAAGCTTATTGATCTGCCTTTGCATAAGAATATATCATTATACGTTGGAATTTCAGAGAAAAACAAATATTTCTGAAGTGGAAATAAATAATCTATATAGATTTACATATGTATGTATGGGTGTGTGTTGAAAGGCTATTCTAATCCATGCCGTATTTGTTTGTTCAATTAATTTGTATGGTTATCCAAATTGCAAGGCTCACACAGGATTATAATAAAAATCATAAATTGATAAAATTAAAAAAACAAAATAAAAATGTAAAATGACTGAAGCTAATCCATAAACAGTTCCCAACTATTGCAGCTGACTCATCCAGCAGCCTGGCCAATATCCAGGGGAAAAGTCAAGTTTTCCAGGCATTATGGAAAGCCAAAAAGGAGTGGAGCTCTTTTAATCTCACGTGATATACTGTTCCGGATGGCAGGTGTGACACAGAAGTGTTCATTCCTGCTACTGACAGAATATGTGCAGTGGGGATGCCAGGATACATAAAGAGAAAATACAAATCCACTCATTTACTTTTAAGAATGTAAGAAAATAAGAATAGTGTTGATAAATCAAGTCAAGGTCTATCTTAATCCAGAAATTGTTTTTCCCACTGGCCAACCAGATGTTTCCAGACTGCTCTCAAGCAAGTGGCGTATCTTCTCCCAACATAGTTTTTCTGCAACCACTATTTGGATGTAGCCAGTGCTTTTTTTGTAAAAGAAAAAGGTGCCGGAACTCACACATGTTATACAACCTGCCTTGCCTACCCTACAAGGTTCCATCCAAAAAAGGTGCCGGAACTCCGTTCTGAGCATTCTATGACAAAAAAAGCCCTGGATGTAGCCCTCAATCTACAAAAAACAGTGAGTTTTCAAGACTAATAGCCTTCCACAGACATGTGCTCCAATCCCCTTTTAGGCCATCTAACTTGGTGGTTTAATCACCCCATCTTGTGTAATGAATTCTACAGGTTAATTATGTACTATATGCAAAAATACTTTCTTCTGACTTCTAAACCTCCTTCCAATCAACTTAATTAGATGAATCCTGGTCCTGCTGTTTTGTCTGAGAGGGGGGGGAAAAACACCTTCTCACCGCCATCTTCTCCATGCCACACATGATTTTATGTACCTTTGCTAAATCCTCTCTCAGTGACTATTTTTCTAAGCCAAAGAATCCCAAGAATTCTAACTTTTTGTTAGAGGAAAGATATTTGAGCTCCTGTTGAATTTGGTTATTTGTTCTGCATTTTTTCCATCTCGGTTATTTTCAAATGTACGTACTTGTCTAGGAAAATGCAACTTATCAGAAAAGATGGAAAAGACATTCTTGCTATTATAGATCTGTGCTCTCACACTGAGAAAATACTCTTTATGTACAAAGGAAAACATCCAAATTATTAAAATGGTGCACCTAAGTTTAAAAGACTCTCTTTGCTGATTTTTACAAAGTTCTTGAAGACCTTCCTGCTTTAGAGAGTCTTCCCCTGCCATATTTTTATTTTCTTTGTATTGTTATAGTGCTGATGTTTTAGATTTTCCAGTTCTATTCTGATTGATTGTTTTTTCTTAAAAAAATGCATTTGGTTTATATCGTATTTTTGCTATGTGAACCACCAAGAGTCAATTAGATTACAGCAGCATAAAAATGAATTTAATAAATAAATATGATTTACCATTAATAGGTTCCAAAGACCTAATAAAAGCATTATGTATTGTCAATCATTAAAAATCTTTTCTAAATATACGGGACATTTTGTGAAGGGCTCCAGATATGGTTCAAGGAGCATCATTTTTTTTTCTTTTTAGAGAAATAATACAGGAAAAGGGTCCTCTTAATTAATCAGGTTGACACTGGAGTTATATGGAAACTGATTTAATCAGAAAGAAAATCTTTGGGAGGAAAACAACATTCTGCAGAAAAGGCCGTTGGACACTGCAAACAGTGGCTGAAGTTGAATTGTCTGTGATATCTGAATTGTTACCAACAAAGGTTAAACATTTCCATGCTTAATCAGCTGTCACTACCAGCTCCACTGGTAATCATTTCCAAGAACCACTTCCGCTGGGACATGGGACCTATTGTCAGGAAAAGAAGGCCAGCTTACACCAGATTCATGTATGCCTAACACTGACTTTTTTGACTGGCAATAGCTCTTTGGGGATTGAAGGAGAGAAAGATCACTTTCCATTGTAGATATTTGGGACGGAATCCAATATTCTGCATCCAGTTCTAAGTTTGTTAATTCCTCCGTAAAAGGAATTGGAAAATGACTAAGGTATGTAATCTTGATGCAGAGAATATAATCCCATTCACTTCTATCTGGAAATCTTGCTGAATTTAATGAAGATTGCCTTCAGATAAGTGGAAGTAAAATCATAGCCCTCATAACAAATCCCCTTCCTCACGCCTCACCAAACTCAAAATATTTCAAACTAAGTGTAGCCATCCTGATTCTTAAGAAAAATTATAGCTCAAGGATCATATCCTGTAGAGTCACAGGCATTGATGTCATGCTGAGTTCTCATGTAGATTATTAAAGTGGCAGAATGCTTCAGATTTGATTTGGAAAGGGAGTTTTAAATACACAAGAAAAGTCCTGAAATCAAACATGCCTGCTTCAATGAACCAGATCCAGATCCTCTGTTTGTCTCCAAACTAAATCCAAAGCATTGAATCTTCCTACAAATTATAATTAAAACAATTTATGTCTTGCTTCTTCACCAACCTGGAAGTGAATCTTATCACAAAAAAACCAGCATCTATGCAAGTTCTCTAACCATGCTGGTGGGGAATTTTGGAAGTTATAATCTGCCATCACCACCAGATGGATTCGTAGCTGGCTGACAGGCCGTACTCAGCGTGTGGTCCTGAATGGAACTGTATCTACATGGAAGGAAGTGTGTAGTGGGGTGCCCCAGGGCTCTGTTCTGGGCCCAGTGCTCTTCAACATCTTCATCAACGATTTGGACAAAGGAATAAATGGGGAACTCATCAAATTTGCAGACGACACCAAGCTGGCAGGAATAGCCAATACTCCAGAAGATAGGCTTAAGATACAGGAGGATCTGGACAGACCCGAACACTGGGCACTATCTAACAAAATGAAATTGTGAAAAAAGTAAGGTTCTACATTTAGGCAGGAAAAATCAAATGCACAGGTATAGTATAGGTGGTACCTTGATCAATAGTAGTAACTGTGAGAGAGATTTGGAGTGGACAATCACTTAAATATGAGCCAGCAGTGTGCTGCAGCTGCCAAAAAAGCCAACACAGTGCTAGGCTGCATTAACAGAGGGATAAAATCAAGATCACATGAAGTACTAATACCACTTTACAATGCCTTGGTAAGGCCACAACTGGAATACAGCATCCAGTTTTGGTCACCATGATGTAAAAAAGATGTCGAGACTCTAGAAAGAGTACAGAGAAGAGCAACATAGATGATTGGGGGACTGGAGGCTAAAACATATAGGGAACGGTTGCTGGAATTGGGTATGTGTAGTTTAATGAAGAGAAGGGTGAGGGGTGACATGATAGCAGTGTTCCAATATCTCAGGGGTTGCCACAAAGAAGAGGGAGTCAAGCTATTCTCCAAAGCACCCGAAGGCAGGACAAGAAGCAACGGATGGAAACTAATGAAAGAGAGAAGCAACCTAGAACTAAGGAGAAACTTCCTGACAGTTAAAACAATTAACCAGTGGGACAACCTGCCTCCAGAAGCGGTGAATGCTCCAACACTGGAAGTTTTTAAGAAGAGACTGGCTAGCCATTTGTCTGAAATTGTATAGGGTTTCCTGCCTGAGCAGGGGGTTGGACTAGATGACCTCCAAGGTCCCTTCCAACTTATTATTATTATTATTATTATTATTATTATTATTATTATTATTATTATTATTATTATTTGGAAGATGCAGGGCTAAAGTATTAAACTGAAGATGACATATTAGAGAACACGACTGCAGCAATACAATACTCAAATCAAATGTGTAGAAAGTATAGTCACTGTTCAAAATCTCACAGGTCAGCTTTTATGACCTAAGCATTTGTAGTTATATATTAAGTTACAAATATCTGGGAACATTTGCCAAAAAAAAAGTTTAAACTGCTACCAGGAAAGCAGTACAGCATATAGAAGTAATTACTTTGATAAAAGATCTAAATGGGAACTTCAGAGATTAACCAGTTCAAGCAGATTGCAGTTAACAGTCCATATTATGAGAAGAGTCAGAGTTAACCTTTCTACCAGCAAATCACCTGTTTCCTAAGACTCTTTAAATCTATAACAGTCAAGTGGAATAATGCCAGTGTTTGAAATGATGAAAATTCCAATTTAAATACAGATTCACACACGGAAAGCAGACACAATCAGTGCTACTGATTTTTAGAGAAGCGGCTAGCTGGAAAATAAAAACATAACTTGTAAAAAGGCAGTAGCAAGCCACTTCTGTAACTACCAAGAAAACTGCACTGATGTATCCATTCTCCTCAGGAGTCAAATTCATGTTGGACAGTTTCAAACCCAGTATCTGTGGGTGAGGGAATTGTCCATTTTGATGGGGTTAGAGTGTATCACTGGGCAGTCACAGATTGAAGACAGAGGTGACTTAAGAAAATGGGAAGACAGAAGGCAAAAAAAGAGCATGAAGCTTAAAGGAAAGAGTCGGGAAAGCAGGGAACAGAATTGTAATGGCCCAGTCAAGAGGAAAAACATACATTTGACAAAGTCAGCTGAAAAGAAAGGTTATGAAGAAATAAAGGCTGATAGAAACACATGCAGCTAAACTGAACCAGGGAGATACAATAGTACAAACATACCATCATCTTGTCCAAAAGGGAGAGACAAGCTTAAAGAGCATAGAATCAGGAAGCCAAACTGTATGAAACCAACAGCTATAGAGTAAATTGGGCAACCTCCCTTCAGAGATGGTCAGAAAGAAATTTTGGTAGCTTGGGTTGCAACTATCGCAGAAGCTGACACAACCCTAAGAGGCAATGACAGCAAATCAGCAAAGTGAGGTGAGACACTGAATTTTATTAATTTGGCTTAAACAAGTCAGGATTAAGAATTAATCAAAAGACAGATTGGCAGAACAGCAGAGTCATGAATTACCCGATACAGAGACTGAAATAAGGTATATTTTTGTACAACAGACCAGTAAGATACAGAAATCACTAACACACACTCTTAGATGCATGCTAATTTTGCAAATGTTACAGAACAGTCAACTGCCCTATGGAGAATAGAACCTCCATGTTTGAAGACATCACAGCTCCACATACCAGATGCCAAGGAAGGATAGTCTGTATCCTCTGTTGACCTTCCCAGAGATAGCCGGCTGGCAACCACTGGATGTGCTAGAAGGACTCTTACATTATTTAGGAAAATAGATAATCAATTACATTTATTATTCACAGTCCATTGGTAACAATGTAACATGAGCAATGAATAGGACTGGTTGAAAGGATCATTGCATCAGAGTAAAGATGCGAGTTGTGGCATTACACTGCAGTAGCAGAATCCCAAGGTCACAGCACAATAAGTTCAGCAACAGAGAAAAATGCAACCACATAATGCATGGTTATCAGGTAACAGCAGGACAGAAAAGTACAGAAACACAGGAAGCTACAATGCTTTATTCTAAATCAGATCACTGGTTCAGCTATCTCAGTAACATCCACACTGACTGCAACTGTCCCTTTAGAATTTCAGACATGCATGTGTTTATTTTCTTATACTAATATTCTACCCTTTTTTCTGAAAGTTCAAGCCAAGTTACAGAAGGGTACCTTCTGATTTTATCCCCATAACTACTATATATTAAAATGTAAAATGGGCTGATACCTCTATTTGAAGTTTAGCATATTAAATGTTAATTTACAATCACTGTTGAATCAGCAGGGAATAATGAGAGCTATGGCTTCCTCATAGTCATCTGGAGATTATTGGGGTTGCACCAGGAACTTTATCCTGCAAAGCGCTCTGCACTGAAAGATGGACCCATCCTGTCATTAAAAAAAAACTCTTTGTGCCCCTTTACTGTATAAACACTCTCACATCATCTCTGGATCCATCCATTTCATTAAATTGGCTCAACTAAGAGGATCTGTTAGCATTTTTCTGGCTCAATTCAAATCATAATCATAACAGTAAAGTTGGAAGGGACCTTGGAGGTCATCTAGTCCAACCCCCTGCTCAGACAGGAAACCCTATACCATTTCAGACAAATGGCTGTCCAGCCTCTTCTTAAAAACTTCCAGTGTTGGAGCATTCACCGCTTCTGGAGGCAGGTTGTCCCACTGTTTAATTGTTCTAACTGTCAGGGAGTTTCTCCTTAGTTCTAGGTTGCTTCTCTCCTTGATTAGTCTCCATCCGTTGCTTCTTGTCCTGCCTTCAGATACTTTGGAGAATAGCTTGGCTCCCTCTTCTTTGTGGCAGCCCCTGAGATATTGGAACACTGCTATCATGTCACCCCTCACCCTTCTCTTCATTAAACTACACATACCCAATTCCAGCAGCCGTTCCTTATATGTAAAGCAAAGTAGGATTTATTTTCTATTGTTGGCATTGCTTAATTTGGGCAGAATTTGTTTTTCTACAAGCTTTGCTCTCGCTTTACCCTACATTAAATGTCTGATTATACTAAGCAAGTCCTTGCCCAAAATCTGCTGCAACCTACAGTACCTACGTTGAGGAAAAATGTAGGCAACTTTGTAAAGAACTGACCTTATTCCTTGTAGTCCATTTCACAAGTCTTATTAAAAAAAGTTCGGTTTTCCTTGATTATTTAAGCAGCACACATCCTCATCAGATCCAATATCACAGCCTCGAAACTTAAGGGACCAACTTATTCTTTCCTCACACATTTCTTCATATCTACCTACATAGTTAATACTATTGTGAAAAATGCTATACATCCTTTATATTTTGAGCCCAGCTGAAGAGAAGACAGATGAAGGTCAGCTTCAAATATTCTGTGTGATATGGGGACAGGGTAAAACTGGAGTGAAAAGTGTGCTGTGTAAAAGTATCCTTTGCCACAGGATGGTTTTCCTAACTGCATAAAAAGCAGCTGTGTCATCAACAGTAAACCAAACTTAGCCCACCCATTATGTTGCACAGATTATTCAATCAATGGTCCATTTCTTGATTTTACATATATCCTTAAATGGCCCACTGTCTGACCACCCGTAGCCAAAGAACAATTTCTTCTGTGTAATAGAAGAATACATAAACCAGGCAAGAAAGGTTTTTTTTCCTTTTGTTTCAGGTCACTGCTGCACCACAACTGCCAACAAGTAACCTCCAGGAGGTTCAGTGTGTGATGAAATTAAGAAGGTGGATGACTATGGATAAAACTGAGAATAGTCAAGTGTGACCAGAGTGACACTGAAATTTGTCAGAATTATCTCCAGGAAATGAACCCAGGAAGGCTAATTCATGAGCAAACTCAGCAGCTATCTGTAAAGATTTTTCTTGTGCCACCATTACAATGTCTCCTGTTAGACTCTTCTCAGACAGAGTCAATACCAAGCCGATGCTTGGAGTCATTATAATTCTCTCATATTACCAAAAATATCCTACATGTACAGAATTTTGTATATGTATTAGTTGCCAGATGTGCCAATCTATTTGTGAGCTGAATAGTGATTGCACTAAGGAAATAGGTCCTGGAGAGAGCTTTGATTACATTTCAAATGACCCTAATGATTCCTGCTGCTAAGGAATTTTGGAAGCTAAAGACCCACAACATTCAAAGACAACTGCTTCAGAAAGCCTAACAGAGCAATCCCTAATTCAAACAGAGGCTACATTTACACAAAAACTAAGCTTGGTTTGCTTAATCATAGCGTGTTGAATAAGTTAACAGGGGTTTGGTTCATACAACATACGGTACATAACCCAAAACAATGGCTTATAACCTATACTGCCTGGGATAGTATTATATTATAAATAGGAAGCATCTTTTGGCTTAGTTAAGATGGAGGTGGCTCCCTTATTGGATGAGTCTTTGTACATATTACATATTAAGTGGTCTGATTCCACTTCATTTATTTATATGACATGGTGCTGTGCTTTTATTTTGTTGTTTCTTATGAGCTGCTGAAAGTTGTTTTGGAGTAAGATTCACCATGGGCCGCAGCTCAGTACCAGGTCACAGACTAGGGGTTGGGGACCCCTGTAAAAGATAACTGCTATGAGAACGTAACCCTACTCAGAATTTATATGAATCACTGTAATGAGCGATCTATAATAGCATGATTCAAACATAAATGTAATCCAAAATATAGGTTACCATATCACATTAAACGAGATATTGACAAACTTGTGGCTCCAAGACTACATGTGGGTCTAAATCCCCCTTTTTTTGGGGGGGGTGCCATTTCACAGCACACTTTCTCATTAACTTCATGAAGAAAACCCAAAAACACTGTTCTATAAGCCCCAAAATAAGTATAACATATTTTTTAAAATCGCCTTGAAAAATGGGGCGGGGGAAATCTTAGTTATTCCCACATTCATAGCATACATTTACTCGTTTTATAGCTTTAACTTGCTTGTTAAGGCTGTAAACTCCCTCCAAATTTAAAAGCAGCCACAGATCATACAAAAGCTGCCCAGCACTGCCATAAACCAAAAGCAAACAAGCCATATTATGGCTTTGTGTTATGTATGAACTAAGGTAGAATAGTACATTTCAGTCAGTTTAGAACATCAGGAAAAGTATGCTTTCATCCTTTTCTTCTTGTCTATGTTAGCAGAAGAGGGAGGATTAGTTATACAAAATTTCATGGCTCACTTTTGCTTTTTTACAAGTGTTATCTCTTATATAGGCCATTGCAAGCTCATGCTTTAAGGAAATAAAACATGGTTAGCAGCACCATAGTAAAGGTAAAGGTAAAGGTTCCCCCGCACATGCATGCTAGTCGTTTCCAACTCTAGGGGTCGGTGCTCATCTCCGTTTCAAAGCCGAAGAGCCAGCGCTTGTCCGAGGACGTCTCCGTGGTCATGTGGCCGGCATGACTAGACGCCAAAGGCGCATGGAACACTGTTACCTTCCCACCGTGGTGGTCCCTATTTTTCTACTTGCATTTTTACGTGCTTTCGAACTGCTAGGTTGGCAGAAGCTGGGACGAGTAACAGGCGCTCACTCTGCTACGTGGCACTCGGGATTCAATCCGCCAAACTGCCGACCTTCTGATCAACAAGCTCAGCATCCTAACCTACTGAGCCACCGCGTCCCTTTTAGCAGCACCACAGTACAACATTATTTCTGTTCAGGATCCTTGGGAAAGCCTTCCTAGAATTCTACTTCCTAGAACTCTTCTTGAAACTTTACAAGCTCGCTGGACTTAAACACTAAGTTCAGAGGCATGAAGTTGGGATTTTCTCACTGCACCTCAAGAGCAACAACTGATGTAATCAGTGATAAGAGTTCAATGAATGTGTTTCTAAAAAGCTAGAGTGGGGAAGCAACAAAGTCTTGCCTCCAACTCAAAATGCTCCCTTTTTCCCCTCTATTTCTGGCAACAGGGAATAGATGGAAAGGAATGATGAAATGATTCTGTGAGACAGAGGCCAGAGAAGAATTTCTTTACAAAACATAGAAATCATCAGCAGAATTCAATATTGCAATATGTGGTGATTGGCCACTAAGTTGCAGCTCAATCCTTTGCGTTTCTGTGAAGAGGTAAACTTGTCATCCACAATAAAATTAAAATACAGAACTATGCTCATCCCCATCATACCACCTGCAAAGGGACCACTCTTTCCTTGCTCCCTTGTGGGTTTCCTGAAGGACCCGACAACCTATTGCAGGAACAATATTTGGTTTGGAGAAGGCTTCATTTATATGGGAAGATGGCAAAATGAGATAGAAGAGGGAAAGAATTTTATGACATTTTTGGGGATATTCTTCCAAGTTAAAGACCAGTTTTCTGACCTTGGGGAGCAACCTTTTCAGGGTCCCACTGTCCTAGGTCCATTCGGAATGATTCAAGCACAGCCAAATATGCCTGATTTATTTTTTACCCTATATTTTAATACAAACCCTTTAATGTTTGTTTAACTCTCTGTGTTGTCTCTTAAAGGCCTGAGTTCAAATAACACAGTTTGTATTCCTTAAGGGCTGCTTCTTTTCCTTTCCCTCTTAACTGTATTCATTTTGTCTTTATGCAGTATTTTTCTTAGCCTATTCGCTCATATTTTACATCTATGGCTCTCTCTCTCCTGGAGATTCCAGATGAATAAGTCAACTAACACTCATGTCAGACTGTAGACTGTTTCTCCTTTGTTTATGCACAGATCTCAGCTGACTTTGATTTTTTTTCTATTAGCCCTACAATGATTCAGCTTTTTTCCTTGGCTGTCCCACATCATTCTCTTCCTGGACTTTTCTTTTTGATTGGTCTTCTTCAGACAATCTGATGTCTGCTAGGATCAAATTCGCCATCTCCTTCTTCCATACACTCCACACTCCAATAACATCAGCCACTCAGGTATCAGCCATCAAAAAGTCCTTCTGCTTCTGTCTGAGTGCCATTTATCAACTACCCTTTGAGAAGTAGGCCAAGAACATACAGAGGTTTTTGTTTCTATTGCAAAATCTACCTCTTGGGAAGAACGTGTACCTTTCAGATGCTTGAATTCCTTTCAAACACCAAGCCAGAGAAAAAGTTCTGCACTTTCCCAATACAACTACACTTCTCTTTCTACATAGATACAAATGAAGAGTTCTCAAGGGTGTCTGATGAAAACACAAGAGAGGACCCTCTTGGTGGCTGCTCCCAGGATTGAAACTCTGCCCAAAAGATCAGACTGTTTGCCTTTCAATCACCTTTCTGTTGGCACACAAGAAGTTTTTTACTTATGTAGTGCTTTGGTGTGTAAGTGGGTTTTGGCTGCTGAGTTGAGTTGGTGGTACAGTTGTTTATTATTCTATTCTTAATGGTGCCTGAATTATTCAATATTGTTTTTATTCTTATTCTTAGAAACACTGAGTGCCAAATGCACGGTATATAGCCAATAAATAAATAAATACGTTCATAATGTCTGATTTCAAATAATGCAACTCCTCGTTTTGCCTGTCTCTACAGAGGTATGGAATTTATGGCCTTCCAGATGTTACTAAATTAACTTTCAATAGCACTGTAAATTTGAGATTCTTAGAATTGTTCAATAGGCAAAGGACCATAGCTTCCCTCTGGGTTATATACAAAACTCTGGTGGACACAGACATCTTCTCAGTTACTTGAGCGTTAATAGTTGGTGTATCGGATGAGTTCAAAAAACCCATTAGTTCTGGAACTAGACGGCAACCAGCAGCTAGAAGTTCAACAAAGCTTGTAAATCTGATAACCAGAAACATACGTTTTAAATAAAAATGTAAATAGCAAAACAATTTGGCTAAGGTAGGATTCCAGAAGAATTTGACTACCTCTGGAACATTTTTTAAGCTTGCAGATAATTAAGCTTTTCATTAGCTTCTTAGTCCTTGCTCAACCAAAAATAACTACTAAATAACCCCTTCAGAGTTGCGAACTTCCCTTTTCATTTATGTTACTTTTTTAATGCTAATTTTTAAATAACAAGCCTCTGAAGTTGTTCTGCTTTGGATTTCTACCATGTTTTTTTTTCTTCTATGCCTTTGGGAAATCATTTCAGTTGTAGCTCAGTATATCTAGAGAGCACCAAGATAGGGAAAACTGGTCTATAATCACAAGACAGGGAGGAAGCAGAAGTTTAGAGCAAACATCTACCCCCACACACAAACACACAAGCAAAATTCTGCACTTATAAACTACTTTATATCAGATTATTTTAAAATGGGAGTAGATTCATACACTGTTCTGTGCTATGGTTTATTTAGCAAATGATTCATTGAATAAAGTACAAGTGGCTAGCTTTGGACATCACACTAAAGTACACAGCATGGTTTATAAACCACAAAGGCTAAATTCAAATGTTACATTAAGAGAAATCCAAACAAACCATACTAAGGATTATCTTGAAAATAGATAATCCCCAAATTAGGGTCTTGGAAAGCTTGGATCTTGGCACCATCTAACTGTGAAAATGAAGCTGTCACTTGCAACCCAAGTTGGCTTATTGGTTGACTGATTTACCAATCAGACTTGCTGTCTTGCCTTAGCTGTATCTGAAACTGTCTCTCTGGGCAATGAGGACAGAAATATTTCTGCGATTCCAAGGCACTGGAAAATTTATACAGGCAACAAGACGACTGACTTTTTTGTTTGTTTTTAAAGTCTACTATTTGAACTTTGGCCTCTGTTTCTTTAAAAACATGTTAACTCTTAAAATATTGTTATTAATACATGAATTAATACACGCATGTTCTGTTTTTCTGCTGAATGTCATTTAAGCTTTCACCTAATATTGCAAAAAAACCACCACCAAGTGCTATGATTTCTTCACTGATTTACTTGCATCATTTTAGACCCTATACTCATCTCAGTAAAAAGCTAGATGATCCAGATGCCTTCCAAATACCAGTATTATTTCCCACCCGCCCACAACTGATCACACTGTCAATTCCTTGTATTCACCATTGTCTGCCCACTTGCATCCAAGCTGTTCTCTGCACCATAAAAACTGGCAACTTCCTTTATTTTGTTGCTGTTTTTATTTTCAAAGATTTCCAGGATGCCAAATTCTTCTACGGCTTGTTTTATGAAGGGCCTAGGTAGTACAGAATTCTTCTGACAGAAAACAGATTTTATATAAATATCAGAACCTCACATTAGCATTTTAAAAAGGCAGACAGAAGTTTAAAAATAAAGTGTGCATTTCACAGTTACACTATGAGAATTTCAGCCAACCCACTATTTGAAGAACGATTTCCCACTCTTGAAACTGGAAGGCTGTTTTACGGTGAGAAAGCGATTTGATGTTTGTATGTGCTAATCTTATACTTAAATTGTATCTATTTGTGAACACTCTCAAATCTTCCCTTCAGTGTTTAATCAAAAGAGCTTCTCACACTACTAAAGAAAGAAAGAAAGAAAAAACAACATCTTGCTCACAAGAAAACTATTTGGGGATGCATTAATTTAGGAAGTCATGCTCTAAACAAAAGAAGATGGTATGGAAACAAGCTCAGATATCACTAGGAGGAAAATGGTCAGTTTCTTTTGCACGGCTCCTTCTGAGTTGCACCTGCCATAAATTTAACTATCCTTTGGCTGAAAGGAGGTGACAAGAAGGTGGTAGTGTCCAAAGAAAGTGGTATATAAGCTACATCAGATAGAAACTGATTCTTTTTCCTCACTGCATCCCAATTAAAAAGTTTTGTGTATCAGATATATGGATATGCTTAAACATTGCTGGTCTCAATTTTGGCGCTAAGTTGCAATTAAAATAATGTATGTTTCCATATGCAATACGAAACGATATTATCTTACTACTGTATGTAGTGCAGGAAGGCCTAATCTTGCCATCAAACAGAATAAGGTGGTCCAGTTTGAAAGTGGTAGGAGAGAATTGCTTCTAAAGTTTCAGATGTTCTATTGCCATTTTCAAAACACCACTTTGGAATGAAGCATTTTCTATAAAGAGGAAGCACACCAGGAAGAAACTGTCTATGTCCTCACTTTTCACTATGCTTATTTTCTAATTGCAATGAGTTCATATAAGGCAATGGGGTTTTTTTCCATTAAAAAGTCTCACCTACCTGCAGTGTGAACTAGTACAGCCATTTCTCACTGACACTTCAATCTGCCATTTTCTGTTGAGATCTGAGAGAAAAAACAGCACCATGCTACAAAGACTAACATTCACAGAAGATTGTTTCAAATATTTAAGCACACATCCTTCCTGTTCACCTAGCATCATAAATACTGTAACAATGCCAAATAATAGCTCTCCCAAAATGCATGATTACAAAAATGCAAACCTATAAGAACACCAAACAATTATTCAAGCATTTCTACAAATGCTTGACACTGGAACCTTCATATTTGGGCTGCAAAGATCTAAATCAGGGCTTTTCAACCAGTGGTACGGGTACCACCTGTGGTACATTGGCACCTGGCAGGTGGTATGTGACTATCCTAGAAAAGTGGTAGTGGGGGAGGGGAATGAGCTGAACCAGTGGCAGCACCACACAAGCCTGAGCGAGAGATGGCTGGAGCTGCAGGGCTGTCAGGGCTCAGCTAG